>NC_088239.1:1121285-1131285 GCF_036934945.1 Oncorhynchus masou masou | reverse complement strand
TATTAGAAGGTTGCCTCCTCCACTTAGTAGAAAGTAAACAGTCCTCATTGATCTGACGGCAGTTGAGATTCTACTAAGAGTAAACAGTTAGGATGAGTAAACAGTTAGGAGGAAGTAAACAGTTCAGGAGTAAACAGGCTGGAGAGAAGTAAACATTAGGAAAGTAAACAGTTGTAAAATGTAATGCAGTTTTAAATAGTTTTGGAAACAGCTATAAGAGGAAGTAAACAGTTAGGCGGTAAACATTGAAGGAAAAACAGTACTGGAGGTAAACAGTTGGGAGGAAGTAAACAGTTAGGAGGAGTAAACAGTTAGGAGGAAGTAAACAGTTTAAACCCTCCCAGAAGTAAACAGTTGGCCCTCTTTCCCTCCCAGTTAGTGGAAGTAAACCCTCCCAGTAAACAGTTGGAAGTAAACAGTTTCCCTCCCAGTTAGTAGTGAAGTCTTTCCCTTAGGAGGAAGTAAGGCCCTTAGGAGGAAGTCCCAGTTAAGGCCCTCTTTCCCTCCCAGAAGTAAGGCCCTCTTTCCCTAAACAGACTAGTGGAAGTAAACCCTCCCAGAGTAGTGGCCCTCTTTAAACAGTTCCCAGAGTAAACAGTTGGCCCTAAACAGTTCCCAGAAGTAAACAGTTGGCCCTCTTTCAGTTCCCAGAGTAAACAGTTGGCCCTCTTTCCCTCCCAGAGAAGTAAACAGTTAGGAGGAAGTAAACAGTAAGGGGAAGTAAACAGTTCCCAGAGTAAAGGCCCTCTGAGGAAGTAAACCCTCCCAGAGTAAACAGTTTCCCTAAAGAGTTAGGAGGGCCCTCTTTCCCTCCCAGACTAGTGGAAGTAAACCCTTACAGAGTAAACAGTTGGCAGGAAGTAAACTCTCCCTCCCAGGTAGTAAACTCTTTTCCCAGAGTAAACAGTTGGAAGTAAACAGTTTCCTCCCAGTTAGAGGAAGTAAACTCTTTCCCTAAACAGTTAGTGGCCCTAAACAGTTTTCCTCCCAGTTAAGGCCCTAAACAGTTTAAACAGTTAGAGGAAGTAAACTTTCCCTCCCAGAGTAAACAGTAGGAGGCCCTAAACAGTTTCCCTCCCAGACTAGGAGGAAGTAAACCTCCCAGACTAGGCCTTCTAAACCTCCCAGAAGTAAGGCCCTCTTTCCCTCCCAGAAGTAAACAGTTAGGAGAAGTAAACAGTTAGGAGGCCTTCTTTCCCTCCCAGAGTAGTGGCCATTCTTTCCTCCCATGGAATTGACAGTGGTTATTTACATCCCAGTTCGGTTTAGTGGCCCTCGAATTTAAAGTATTCAGTTGTTTAGCATGTAACAGCTTTTTTTTAGTGGAGCCTGAATCCCTCCCAAAAAACATGAACTACAAAATGAAATTTCATTCCTATGTGATTTTACACTTTAAGGTGATTAATCCCAGAGTAGTGGCCCTCTTTCCACTTAGTAGAAAGTAAACTCCTCATTGATCCCTCCCAGACTAAGAGCCCTCTTTGACCCTCCCGATGCAGGACGGTGACACAGTTCAGTCCCTCCCAGGGCTGGAGTGGTTCATTTCTAAAGTTGCTGTATTTCCCAAATGTAGTGCCTTTTCATCCTCCCAGACATATATCAGGCGGTCCATTCTTTCCCTCCCAGACTAGGAAACATGGCCCTCTTTCCCTCCCAGAGTAGTGGCCCTCTTTCCCTCCCAGACTAGTGGCCCTCTTTCCCTCCCAGAGTAGTGGCCCTCTTTCCCTCCCAGAGTAGTGGCCCTCTTTCCCTCCCAGAGTAGTGGCCCTCTTTCCCTCCCAGAGTAGTGGCCCTCTTTCCCTCCCAGAGTAGTGGCCCTCTTTCCCTCCCAGAGTAGTGGCCTTCTCTCCCTCCCAGACTAAGGCCCTCTTTCCCTCCCAGAGTAGTGGCCCTCTCTCCCTCCCAGAGTAGTGGCCCTCTTTCCCTCCCAGAGTAGTGGCCCTCTTTCCCTCCCAGAGTAGTGGCCCTCTTTCCCTCCCAGAGTAGTGGCCCTCTTTCCCTCCCAGAGTAGTGGCCCTCTTTCCCTCCCAGAGTAGTGGCCCTCTTTCCTCCCAGAGTAGTGGCCCTCTTTCCCTCCCAGAGTAGTGGCCCTCTTTCCCTCCCAGAGTAGTGGCCCTCTTCCCTCCCAGAGTAGTGGCCCTCCTTCCCTCCCAGAGTAGTGGCCCTCTCTCCCTCCCAGACTAAGGCCCTCTTTCCCTCCCAGAGTAGTGGCCCTCTCTCCCTCCCAGAGTAGTGGCCCTCTTTCCCTCCCAGAGTAGTGGCCCTCTCTCCCTCCCAGACTAAGGCCCTCTCTCCCTCCCAGAGTAGTGGCCCTCTCTCCCTCCCAGAGTAGTGACCCTCTCTTCCCTCCCAGAGTAGTGGCCCTCTTTCCCTCCCAGAGTAGTGACCCTCTTTCCCTCCCAGACTATGGCCCTCTTTCCCTCCCAGAGTAGTGGCCCTCTGTCCCTCCCAGAGTAGTGGCCCTCTTTCCCTCCCAGAGTAGTGGCCCTCTCTCTCTCCCAGAGTAGTGGCCCTCTCTCCCTCCCAGAGTAGTGGCCCTCTTTCCCTCCCAGAGTAGTGACCCCTCTCTCCCTCCCAGAGTAGTGGCCCTCTTTCCCTCCCAGAGTAGTGGCCCCTCTCCCTCCCAGAGTGGCCTTCTTCCCTCCCAGAGTAGTGGCCCTCTTTCCCTCCCAGAGTAGTGGCCTTCTCTCCCTCCCAGACTAAGGCCCTCTTTCCCTCCCAGAGTAGTGGCCCTCTCTCCCTCCCAGAGTAGTGGCCCTCTTTCCCTCCCAGAGTAGTGGCCTTCTCTCCCTCCCAGAGTAGTGGCCCTCTTCCCTCCCAGAGTAGTGGCCCTCTTTCCCTCCCAGAGTAGTGGCCTCTTTCCCTCCCAGAGTAGTGGCCTTCTTTCCCTCCCAGAGTAGTGGCCCTCTTTCCCTCCCAGAGTAGTGGCCCTCTTTCCTCCCAGAGTAGTGGCCCTCTTTCCCTCCCAGAGTAGTGGCCCTCTTTCCCTCCCAGAGTAGTGGCCCTCTCTCCCTCCCAGAGTAGTGGCCCTCTTCCCTCCCAGAGTAGTGGCCCTCTTTCCCTCCCAGAGTAGTGGCCCTCCTTCCCTCCCAGAGTAGTGGCCCTCTTTCCCTCCCAGAGTAGTGGCCCTCCTTCCCTCCCAGAGTAGTGGCCCTCTTTCCCTCCCAGACTAGTGGCCCTCTTTCCCTCCCAGAGTAGTGGCCCTCTTTCCCTCCCAGAGTAGTGGCCCTCTTTCCCTCCCAGAGTAGTGGCCCTCTTTCCCTCCCAGAGTAAGGCCCTCTCTCCCTCCCAGAGTAGTGGCCCTCTTTCCTCCCAGAGTAGTGGCCCTCTTTCCCTCCCAGAGTAGTGGCCCTCTTTCCCTCCCAGAGTAGTGGCCCTCTTTCCCTCCCAGAGTAGTGGCCCTCTTTCCCTCCCAGAGTAGTGGCCCTCTTTCCCTCCCAGAGTAGTGGCCCTCTTTCCCTCCCAGAGTAAGGCCCTCTTTCCCTCCCAGAGTAGTGGCCCTCTTTCCCTCCCAGAGTAAGGCCCTCTTTCCCTCCCAGAGTAGTGGCCCTCTTTCCCTCCCAGAGTAGTGGCCCTCTTTCCCTCCCAGAGTAGTGGCCCTCTTTCCCTCCCAGAGTAGTGGCCCTCTTTCCCTCCCAGAGTAGTGGCCCTCTTTCCCTCCCAGAGTAGTGGCCCTCTTTCCCTCCCAGAGTAGTGACCCTCTCTCCCTCCCAGAGTAAGGCCCTCTTTCCCTCCCAGAGTAGTGGCCCTCTTTCCCTCCCAGAGTAGTGGCCCTCCTTCCCTCCCAGAGTAGTGGCCCTCTTTCCCTCCCAGAGTAGTGGCCCTCTTTCCCTCCCAGAGTAAGGCCCTCTTTCCCTCCCAGAGTAGTGGCCCTCTTCCTCCCAGAGTAAGGCCCTCTTCCCTCCCAGAGTATGGCCCTCTTTCCCTCCCAGAGTAGTGGCCCTCTTTCCCTCCCAGAGTAAGGCCCTCTTTCCCTCCCAGACTAGTGGCCCTCCTTCCCTCCCAGAGTAGTGGCCCTCTTTCCCTCCCAGAGTAGTGGCCCTCTTTCCCTCCCAGAGTAGTGGCCCTCTTTCCCTCCCAGAGTAGTGGCCCTCTTTCCCTCCCAGAGTAAGGCCCTCTTTCCCTCCCAGAGTAAGGCCCTCTTTCCCTCACCGAGTAGTGGCCCTCTTTCCCTCCCAGAGTAGTGGCCCTCATACCCTCCCAGAGTAGTGGCCCTCCTTCCCTCCCAGAGTAGTGGCCCTCCTTCCCTCCCAGAGTAGTGGCATGGCCTAACCCGACAACACATTATCAGCTGGTTAATGCCCATGTCTCCATTATCACCTCTTCACAATGGCACAACGTTTTAGAGCAGGGCTGAATGTGAGATGGGTGTAGGAAGGAGGGAGAACTTCCTGTGATAGTGTGTACTTACTGTTTATCAGTCACCACGGCACGGAGCAGAGTGGCCGCCATGAAACAGCGCTGAGTAACATTCTCCTCGGGGGGCATCCTCTTGGCCTCACCAGTAGCATGTGGTCACCAGCGGGAGGTGGGAGGGTACCGACGGGGGCTGGAGAGGCGAGACGAGAGATTAAGGAGGCAAGAAGCCATGTCTGCCCCCCCACCTCCTCACCTGCCAATAAAGAGCCACTCTCCAATGTTTCCTTATTACCTCCTTATTACGGCGAGAGAGAGAAGAAGAATGTACCACATACTAATGGGCTCTGCTCCACCCCTTCTCTCCTCTCCTCTTCCTCCCCTCTTCCTCTCCTCCTCTTCCCCTCTTCTCCCCTGCTCCCCTCTTCCACCCCCCTCCTCCTCCTCACCTCCTCACCTCCCCTCCTCCCCTCCTCCTACCCTTCTCCCCTCCTCCTACCCTTCCTCCCCTCCTCCTACCCTCTACTCCCCTCCCCCTCCCCTCCTTTCCCCTCCCCCTCCTTCTCCCCTCCTCCCCCTACTCCCCTCCTCCCCTCCTCCTCCCCTTCTCCCCTCCTCCTACCCTCTACTCCCCTCCTCCTACCCCTACTCTAAACCTCCTCCCCTCCTCTCCTCTTAATCCCTCCTCCCCTCCTTCTCCCCTCTTATCCCCCCTGCTCCCCTCCTTCTCCCCTCTTCCCCTCCTTCTCCCCCCTCCCCTACTCCCCCTCCTTCTCCCCTCCCCCTCCTTCTCCCCTCTTCCCCTCCTTCTCCCCTACTCCCCTCCTCCTCCCCTCCTCCCCCCTCCTCCTCCCCTCTTCTCCCTCTTCCTCCCCCTCTTAATCCCCTCCTCCCCCTCCTCCCCTCTTCTCCCCTCTTCCCCTCCCCTCTCTCCCCTCCTCCTCCTTCTCCCCTCCTCCCTCCTTCTCCCCTCCTCCTCCTCCCCCCCCCTTTCCCACAAAGCCCTCTCCCTCCCAGCCCCACTCTGGGCGATCATCTACTGACACACTGTCCTATCCAGGAAAAGACGTAAAGGAGTGTTTCAGGGCATCATCTTAGACTGGCTGAAATGTGAGATAATGGAAATAGGGTGGTTGGTGGTTGTTGAATGGAGAAGGCTGTAGGAGAAGAGAGGAGAGTGTTTTAAAAGGCAGAGCAGAGCCAGAGAGGGAGGACTCACACTGTGTAAAGTGTATTTATCAACTGTGTCTGATTGAACAGGAGCACCAAAACTCTGAATCTCACTTTCATTGATTACAGTACGTTGGTCCATCTCCTCTCTCCTCTGTCCCTACTTCCTCCTCCTCCTCCTCTTCCTCCTAAAACCCTACGAGTTTTACTGAGTTTTACTGTGGACGTCTGAATAAGGCCTGTGATTACCGGGGCTATTTTCTTTTTTTTAAAGGGGCATAATTGGCATAATTGAGTTAAGTCAAGGAACATAGGTTTGTTAGCAGAAAATAGTCGAGAGTAGAGAGGAGAGAGATAGTTGAGTTAGTTTAGTCTGGTCTTTTAGCCTGTCAGCGGCTGGCCGGAACCAGCTGGTGATTCGGCATATTAGAGCTGGTAGTGATAGAGATGGCCTGATTGAGAAGCAACCATAGGCTGCAGGCCAGGACATCAGGGTTACCATGGGTTACCAGCCCATGGTCTCTGAAGGATCCTTAATGACCACATGACAGAGAGCAGAGGAGAGCAGAGGAGAGGAGAGGAGAGGAGAGGAGAGGAGAGGAGAGGAGAGGAGAGGAGAGGAGAGGAGAGGAGAGGAGAGGAGAGGAGGAGAGGAGAGGAGAGGAGAGGAGAGCAGAGGAGAGGAGACAGGGAGAGGGAGGAGAGGAGAGGAGAGAGGAGAGAGGAGAGGAGAGGGGAGAGGATAGGAGGGGACAGGGGAGGGGAGAGAATACAGGGGAGAGGGGAGAGGATAGAGGGGACAGGGGAGAGGATACAGGGGAGAGGATAGAGCGGAGAGGGGAGACGATAGAGGGGACAGGGGAGGGGATAGAGGATAGAGGGGAGAGGGGAGAGGATACAGGGGAGAGGGGAGAGGATATAGGGGAGAGGATAGAGGGGAGAGGGGAGAGGATACAGGGGAGAGGGGAGAGGGCAGAGGATAGAAGATAGAGGGGAGAGGGGAGAGGATACAGGGGAGAGGGGAGAGGATAGAGGGGAGAGGATAGAGGGGGAGGGGAGAGGATATACAGGGGGGGAGAGGATAGAGGGGGGAGAGGGGAGAGGATACAGGGGAGAGGGGAGAGGGCAGAGGATAGAGGATAGAGGGGAGAGGGGAGAGGATACAGGGGAGAGGGGGGGGATAAAGGGGAGAGGATACAGGGGAGAGGGGGAGGGCAGAGGATAGAGGGGAGAGGGGAGAGGATAGAGGGGAGAGGGGAGAGGGAAGAGGGAGATGATACAGGGGAGAGGGGGAGGGCAGAGGATAGAGGGGAGAGGGGGAGAGGATAGAGGGGAGAGGGAGAGGAGAGGATGCAGGGAGCGGGGAGAGGATACAGGGGAGCGGGGAGAGGATAGAGGGGAGAGGGCAGAGGATAGAAGGGAGAGGGGAGAGGATACAGGGGAGAGGATATAAGGGAGAGGGCAGAGGATAGAGGGGAGAGGATACAGGGGAGAGGGCAGAGGATAGAGGGGGAGGGGAGAGGGGAGAGGGGAGAGGGGAGAGGGGAGAGGGGAGATGACAAGGTGGAAAAAAAAATATCTTCTGTTGAATCTGTAATATTCTTCATCTAATAGCTTGGGATCGAACTTTAGGCTCATATTTAACTGCCTGGGGTCGACGTTTAGGCTCATATTTATTGAACTGTTTGGGATCGACATTTAGGCTCATATTTATTTAACTGTTTGGGATCAACATTTAGGCTCATATTTATTTAACTGTTTGGGATCAACATTTAGGCTCATATTTAACTGCTTGATTTCAGAGTTGAGGCCTGATTGTTTCCTCCTCTGAGACAAACACAATTACCCTTTCACTGTCGTAGTATAAAGGTTCTGTTGTAGCAAAACTGGATTCAGCACAGTGTCATGCATAATACATACCTGACATTCTCTTCCTGCTTCCTGTTACACGCCACACAGTAAAAGGTGTAGGCCTTGGTCCCCAGCCACTTTAAATGTTAGATATTAAAAATGAATGGTCCTGATTAAGACACTTTAAAACCCTGCAAATTGTATATTTAAATATAAAGTCGCAGGTGATTAAGCAGGGAGAAATAGGAATCCCCGTCGTCAGGGGGATTTATAACCATCTCCGTCACGGAATTCCACAGCTTGACTTTTGTTCTGAGCAACAGTGATTAACGTTAGGGTTAATGCATGTACTGTAGTTCTTGAGACATAGGGGATTTCTCTTTCCTGTGGTCATACAGGGAGACTTGGTCCTGCGTTCCAAATATTACACTATTTGGAGCACTAATTTGGACCAGGGCTATACTTTTGACCAGGACTCTACCTTGAATCAGGGCTCTACTTTGAACCAGGGCTCTACTTTGAACCAGGGCTCTACTTTGAACCAGGGCTCTACTTTGAATCAGGGTTCTGTAAGGAAGGGTGCTATTTGTGACGCAGCCCTTGGACTGACGGTGAAGGGAAGGAATGGTGAAGCCTGCAGGTCTGATCATGGCCTGAAGTGCTGCTAACAGTATTTCCTGGTTTGACACGTTGACACTATTTCCTGGTTTGACACGCTGACACTATTTCCTGGTTTGACACGTTGACACTATTTCCTGGTTTGACACGTTGACACTATTTTGGTTTGACACGTTGACACTATTTCCTGGTTTGACACGTTGACACTATTTCCTGGTTTGACACGTTGACACTATTTCCTGGTTTGACACGTTGACACTATTTCCTGGTTTGACACGCTGACACTATTTCCTGGTTTGACACGTTGACACTATTTCCTGGTTTGACACGTTGACACTATTTCCTGGTTTGACACGTTGACACTATTTCCTGGTTTGACACGCTGACACTATTTCCTGGTTTGACACGCTGACACTATTTCCTGGTTTGACACGTTGACACTATTTCCTGGTTTGACACGTTGACACTATTTCCTGGTTTGACACGCTGACACTATTTCCTGGTTTGACACGCTGACACTATTTCCTGGTTTGACACGCTGACACTATTTCCTGGTTTGACACGCTGACACTATTTCCTGGTTTGACACGCTGACACTATTTCCTGGTTTGACACACTGACACTATTTCCTGGTTTGACACGTTGACACTATTTCCTGGTTTGACACGTTGACACTATTTCCTGGTTTGACACGCTGACACTATTTCCTGGTTTGACACGTTGACACTATTTCCTGGTTTGACACGCTGACACTATTTCCTGGTTTGACACGTTGACACTATTTCCTGGTTTGACACGTTGACACTATTTCCTGGTTTGACACGTTGACACTATTTCCTGGTTTGATTCACAGAGATCTGTATATCAACAGCTGGCATGCTATCTGGCATCTATCTGTATATCAACAGCTGGCATGCTATCTGGCATCTATCTGTATATCAACAGCTGGCATGCTTTCTGGCATATATCTGTATATCAACAGCTGGCATGCTATCTGGCATCTATCTGTATATCAACAGCTGGCATGCTATCTGGCATCTATCTGTATATCAACAGCTGGCATGCTATCTGGCATCTATCTGTATATCAACAGCTGGCATGCTCTCTGGCATCTATACTGTCCAAGGCCCCTCTCTGCTGCGACTTAAAATCACACGTCAAACCTACAATAGGAACTGTTCAAATTATTTGCGGAAGCAAGGTCATTTTCGATATTCATACTATGTAATTTTTTATTTGTGATGGCTTTGCAGCCCTTGCCAAATTTTCCAACTGTCCTTGTTTTTGAAAATATTTTCTAATGTGTTTTCTAAGCTGCCTGAAACTCCTTCATTTTGCTTCTGAGTTGCCTCTGAATATGTTTCCTCTCCTGTTTAATGACACTTGATTTTTAAACACTGTTTTTGTCTGGTTGTGGAGCTCTGTTGAGAGTTACTCACGCTTTATTATAGGAGAAAACGCTGACTTACAGAAACGATTGTACTCAGAGACGGTATCCTCTGCCTCTTCCAGGCCGTCAGGGCCACCCAGCCAGCGGACTCAAAACAGTCCTGGAGTCCTTTAGTCGCTTCAGAAGTCCAGCTTTTAATCTCCACCTTCTCACTGCAAGATGCTGTTTGTAGACTGGGATGAGCTGAACCTAGTTATGATCCTAGAGCCGTGGAAAAACACGCACCTGGAGAGGGAAAAAAACACAGAAGAGATGCCAGATGCGAGAAACCAGACACCAGACTCCAGACACCATCATCAGACACCATCATCAGACACCATCATCAGACACCATCATCAGACACCAGACACCATCATCAGACACCAGACACCAGACACCATAATCAGACACCAAACACCATCATCAGACACCAGACACCATCATCAGACACCAGACACCATCATCAGACACCAGACACCATCATCAGACACCAGACACCATCATCAGACACCAGACACCATCATCAGACACCAGACACCATCATCAGACACCAGACACCATCATCAGACACCATCA
>NC_088239.1:991285-1116285 GCF_036934945.1 Oncorhynchus masou masou | reverse complement strand
GCCCTCATACTACAGTTGGCCCTCATACTACAGTTGGCCCTCATACTACAGTTGGCCCTCATACTACAGTTGGCCCTCATACTACAGTTGGCCCTCATACTACATTTGGCCCTCATACTACATTTGGCCCTCATACTACAGTTGGCCCTCATACTACAGTTGGCCCTGATACAATCGTTGGCCCTCATATTCCAGTTGGCTCTCATATTCCAGTTGGCCCTGGTACTATAGTTGAACCTCGTACTATAGTTGGCCCTCATACTACAGTTGGCCCTAATACTACAGTTGGCCCTCATACTACAGTTGGCCCTCATACTACATACAGTTGGCCCTCATACTACAGTTGGCCCAGGCCCAGGTAGTACAGTTGTCCCTCATACTACAGTTGGCCCTCATACTACAGTTGGCCTTCATTTTACAGTTGGCCCTCATACTACAGTTGGCCCTCATACTACAGTTGGCCCTCATACTACAGTTGGCCCTCATACTACATTTGGCCCTCATACTAAAGTTGGCACTCATACTAAAGTTGTCCCTCATACTACAGTTGGCCCTCATACTACAGTTGGCCATAATACTCCAGTTGGCCCTCATATTCCAGTTGTCCCTCATTCTACAGTTGTCCCTCATATTCCAGTTGGCCCTCATATTCCAGTTGGCCCTGGTACTATAGTTGAACCTCGTACTATAGTTGAACCTCGTACTATAGTTGGCCCTCATACTACAGTTGGCCCTAATACTACAGTTGGCCTTCATACTACAGGTGACCCTAATACTATAGTTGGCCCTAATACTACAGTTGGCCCTCATACTACAGTTGGCCCTCATACTACAGTTGGCCCTAATACTACAGTTGGCCCTCATACTGCAGTTGGCCCTCATATTCCAGTTGGCCCTCATATTCCAGTTGGCCCTCATACTACAGTTGGCCCTCGTACTACAGTTGGCCTTCATACTACAGTTGGCCCTCATACTACAGTTGGCCCTCATACTACAGTTGGCCCTCATAATACAGTTGGCCCTGGTATAGAGGAGATGGACCCATACTGATTGTCCTCAGGTTACATACAGTTGTAGTCCCATCCTCATACTACAGTTGGCCCAGGCCCAGGTAGTACAGTTGGTTTCATAAACAGTTGGCCCTCATACTACAGTTGGCCTTCATAAAGGTACAGGGGACCATCAGACCCTGATATGGCCCTCATAGGGAACAGTTGGCCCTATAAAGGTACAGTTGGACCCTCATATAAAGGTACAGGGGCCATCAGACCCTGATATAAAGTTGGCCATCATACCCTGACATTTGGCCCTCAGGGGACCATTTGGCCCTGATATAAAGGTACAGGGGAACATGACCCTCATACTACAGTTGGCCCTGATATAAAGTTGGGAACAGTAGACCCTGATATAAAGGTTGGGACCATCATTTGACCCTCATATAATTTGGTCATAACAGTTGACCCTATATAAACTACAGTTGGCCCTGATTTAAAGGTACGGGAACATCAGACCCTGATATTCCAGTTGGACCCATGGTACAGGGAACATCAGGCCCTGATATAAAGGTACAGAACATCAGACCCTGATATAAAGGTACAGGGGACCATCAGACCCTGATATAAAGGTACAGGGACAGTTGGCCCTGATATAAATACTACAGTCAGGCCCTGATATAAAGTACAGGGGACCATCAGATGATATAAAGTTGGAACATCAGACCCTGATATACAGTTGGACCATCAGACCCTGATATAAAGGTACAGTTGGCCCTCATATAAAGTACAGGGGAACATCCCTCATATAAAGTTACAGGGAACATCAGACCCTGATATAAAGTTGGAACATCAGACCCTGATATAAAGGTACAGTTGGCCCTCATATAAACAGTTGACCCTCATATATAAAGTACAGGGGACCTTCAGATTTTACAGGGGAACATCAGACCCTGATATAAAGTTGGACCATCAGACCCTCATCAGTTGAGCTGCTCTTCCTCCCAGACTGCCCTCCATGACTCGCCATCAGTTGGACAACTCCAGTTGTGTCCTCCTACCCAGTTGGCGCTAAGAACCTTGGCGTGATCCTGGACAACACCCTGTGGTTCTCAACCAACATCATGGCGGTGGCCCGTTCCTGTAGGTTCATGCCTCAACATCCGCAGAGTTGACCCTGCCTCACACAGGAAGCCCAGGTCCTAATCCAGGCACTTGTCATCTCCCGTCTGGATTACTGCAACTGTTGGCTGGGCTCCCTGCATATGCCATTGGCCCTACAACTCATCCAGTTGGCCCGCAGCCCGTCTGGTGTTCAACCTTCCCAAGTTGAACCTCACGTACTATAGTCCTCCGCTCTCTCCACTGGCTTCCAGTTGAAGCTCGCATCCGCTACAAGACCATGGTGCTTGCCTACGGAGCTGTGGCCCTAATACCTCCAGGCTCTGATCAGGCCCTACACCCAAGCAAGGGCACTGCATACATCCACCTCTGGCCTGCTCGCCTCCCTACCATTGAGGAAGTACAGTTCCCGCTCAGCCCAGTCAAAACTGTTCGCTGCTCTGGCCCCCCAATGGTGGAACAAACTCCCTCACGACGCCAGGACAGCGGAGTCAATCACCACCTTCCGGAGACACCTGAAACCCCACCTCTTCAAGGAATACCTAGGATAAGATAAGTAATCCTTCTCACCACCCCCCATAATGATTTAGATGCACTATTGTAAAGATGGACCCACTGATTGTCCTCTAGGTTACAGAGAGCTGATAAGTCCCATCCAAACACTTAAATGTTAAATGTAATATAAAGGATACAGACCCACTGGTTTGATATAAAGGTATAGGGGACCATCATTAGACCCTGATATAAAGGTACAGGGAACATCAGACCCTGATATAAAGGTACAGGGGACCATCAGACCCTGATATAAAGGTACAGGGAACATCAGACCCTGATATAAAGGTACAGGGAACATCAGACCCTGATATAAAGGTACAGGGAACATCAGACCCTGATATAAAGGTACATGGAACATCAGACCCTGATATAAAGGTACAGGGGAACATCAGACCCTGATATAAAGGTACAGGGGACCATCAGACCCTGATATAAAGGTACAGGGAACATCAGACCCTGATATAAAGGTACAGGGGACCATCAGACCCTGATATAAAGGTACATGGAACATCAGACCCTGATATAAAGGTACAGGGAACATCAGACCCTGATATAAAGGTACAGGGGAACATCAGACCCTGATATAAAGGTACAGGGGACCATCAGACCCTGATATAAAGGTACAGGGAACATCAGACCCTGATATAAAGGTACAGGGAACATCAGACCCTGATATAAAGGTACAGGGAACATCAGACCCTGATATAAAGGTACATGGAACATCAGACCCTGATATAAAGGTACAGGGAACATCAGACCCTGATATAAAGGTACATGGAACATCAGACCCTGATATAAAGGTACAGGGAACATCAGACCCTGATATAAAGGTACAGGGGACCATCAGACCCTGATATAAAGGTACAGGGGACCATCAGACCCTGATATAAAGGTACAGGGGAACATCAGACCCTGATATAAAGGTACAGGGAACAGTAGACCCTGATATAAAGGTACAGGGAACATCAGACCCTGATATAAAGGTACAGGGAACATCAGACCCTGATATAAAGGTACAGGGGACCATCAGACCCTGATATAAAGGTACAGGGAACAGTAGACCCTGATATAAAGGTACAGGGACCATCGGACCCTGATATAAAGGTACAGGGAACATCAGACCCTGATATAAAGGTACAGGGGACCATCAGACCCTGATATAAAGGTACAGGGGACAATCAGACCCTGATATAAAGGTACAGGGGACCATCAGACCCTGATATAAAGGTAAAGGGACCATCAGACCCTGATATAAAGGTACAGGGAACATCAGACCCTGATATAAAGGTACAGGGAACATCAGACCCTGATATAAAGGTACAGGGAACCATCAGACCCTGATATAAAGGTACAGGGGACCATCAGACCCTGATATAAAGGTAAAGGGACCATCAGACCCTGATATAAAGGTACAGGGGAACATCAGACCCTGATATAAAGGTACAGGGGAACATCAGACCCTGATATAAAGGCACAGGGAACATCAGACCCTGATATAAAGGTACAGGGGACCATCAGACCCTGATATAAAGGTACAGGGGACCATCAGACCCTGATATAAAGGTACAGGGGAACATCAGACCCTGATATAAAGGTACAGGGAACATCAGACCCTGATATAAAGGTACAGGGGACATCAGACCCTGATATAAAGGTACAGGGAACATCAGACCCTGATATAAAGGTACAGGGGACATCAGACCCTGATATAAAGGTACAGGGAACTGGTTGTCCTCTAGGTTACAGAGAGCCGGTAGTCCCATCCACCACATTACCAAGTGGGGGGTATAAAGGAGATGGACCCACTGGTTGTCCTCTAGGTTACAGAGAGCTGGTAGTCCCATCCACCAAACTACCAGGTGAGAAACAGTGAAGACACTCAGGGGGTAATGCTAGACAACAACAAATCCAATCCCTTTAAGACAACTTACTTGACAAAATGTGGCACTGTAATAGTGAAGTTGTAAACTTGGCAGTAGAAAATATTAACAGTATATTGGACCTTTCAGCTTCACTATCAAATCTAAAAAATATCAAATAAAAAACCCAAGAAAATGAATAACAATGACAAATAGTTTGATGAAGAATGCAAAAATCTAAGAAAGAAATTGAGAAACCTGTCCAAACAGAAACATAGAGACCCAGAGAACCTGAGTCTTCACCTTCACTATGGTGAATCACTAAAACAATAGAGAAATACGCTACGGAAAAAGAAGGAACAGCACATCAGAAATCAGCTCAATGTAATTGTAGAATCCATAGACTCTAAGCACTTCTGGGAAAATTAGAAAACACTAAACAACAACACAAATAATTATCTGTTCAAAATGGAGATGTGTAGATAAAACACTTCTCCAAAACAATGTACTGAGCAAATGTCAAATTGTCTTTTTACCAAATTATCGTACGACAGACCACGTATTCACCCTGCACACCCTAATTGACAAACAAACAAACCAAAACATGCTTTGTTGATTTCAAAAAAGCCTTCTACTCAATTTGGCATGAGGGTCTGCTATACAAATTGATGGAAAGTGGTGTTGGGAGAAAAACACACAACATTATAAAATCCATGTTCACAAACAACAAGTGTGAGGTTAAAATAGGCAAAAAACACAGACATTTCTTCCCACAGGGCAGTGGGGTGAAACAGGGATGCAGCTTAAGCCCCACCCTCTTCAACCTATATATCAATGAATTGGCGCGTGCGCTAGAACAGTCTGCAGCACCCGGCCTCACCCTACTAGAATCTAAAGTCAAATGTCTACGGTTTGCTGATGATCTGGTGCTTCTGTCTCCAACCAATGAGGGCCTACAGCAGTATCTAGATCTTCTGCACAGATGCTGTCAGACCT
The DNA here is from genome assembly GCF_036934945.1 of Oncorhynchus masou masou. Classification (NCBI taxonomy): domain Eukaryota; kingdom Metazoa; phylum Chordata; class Actinopteri; order Salmoniformes; family Salmonidae; genus Oncorhynchus; species Oncorhynchus masou. The sequence continues at coordinate 1,110,761 of NC_088239.1, read as the reverse complement.
GGGCCCTGACAGTAAATATCAATAAGAAAAAAATAATGGTGTTCCAAAATAGGTCCAGACGCCAGGACCACAAATACAAATTCCATCTTGACACCGTTGCCCTAGAACACACAAAAAACTATGCAGACCTTGGCCAAAACATCAGCGCCACAGGTAACAAAGCTGTGAACGTGTCACGCCTTGGTCTTAGTATTTTGTGTTTTAGTTAATTAGTTGGTCAGGCCAGTGTGTGACATGGGTTTATGTTATTGTGTTGTCGTATTGGGTTTTTTGTAGGCATTGGGATTATGGTTGATTAGGGGTGTGTTTAGTTTAGGTTTGGCTGCCTGAGGCGGTTCTCAATCAGAGTCAGGTGATTCTTGTTGTCTCTGATAGGGAACCGTATTTAGGTAGCCTGGGTTTCACTGTGTATTTCGTGGGTGATTGTTCCTGTCTCTGTGTAGTTTCACCAGATAGGCTGTACTTAGGTTTCACATTCCGTTTTGTTGTTTTGTATTTGTCTCAGTATTTTCATGTAATCGTCATTTGTTTCATTAAAAAACATGAGTAACCAACACGCTGCATTTTGGTCCGACTTTCTTTCGACAAACGAAGAACGCCGTTACAGAACGATCTGTGAGACAAGGTAAGAAGAGCATTCTACGCCATCAAAAGGAACATAAGATACGACATACTAATTAGGATCTGGCTAAAATACCTTCATCAGTTATAGAACCCGTTTTCCTTAATGGTTGTGAGGTCTGGGGTCCGCTCACCAACCAAAAATTCACAAAATGGCACAAACATCAATTTTATTTTTTTATTTCACCTTTATTTAGCCAGGTAGGCTAGTTGAGAACAATTTCTCATTTACAACTGCGACCTTTTGAGACTCTGCATATAGAATTCTGAAAAAATATCCTCTGTTTACAACGTAGAACGCCAAAAAATGCATGCAGAGCAGAAATAGGCTGATATCCGCTAATTATCAAAATCCAGAATAGAGCTGGATCGGCGTAAACGGGACAGTTATAGATCAGATCATAGATTTTAGAGTAACAACAAATGTCGGTACATAGAAGTGTCTTATATCGGCTGAAAGCTTACATTATTGTTAATCTAACTGCACTGTTCAATTTCCAGTAGCTATTACTGAGAAAATGCCATGCTATTGTTTGAGGAGAGCTCCAAACAACAAAACACATTTTTCACCATGATAGGTTTGATAAAATCACCACTGAATGTGAAATGTTTATTTACATTCTGAAATCTTGCTCTGATTTATCATCCAAAGGGTCCCAGAGATAACATGACATTTCGTTTAGTTAGATAAAATAATGTTTCATATTAAAAAAAGTCCATATAGCATGCACGATCGTATTTGTATTTCCACTCGTTCAATTTGCAAAGAAAGGAATCTGTAAAAATCCCTAAACGTTGTTTTAATGAATCAAATCACGTTCGTATCCCTTCCTTAGAGATCATAGAAGATAACAAGACTTCACTATTTCATTAGGGCTATCCTATTTGTATCCTATGTCGGACACCATATTTGGTCAGAGAACGACGCATTCATGGCACGCCGATGATGTGGGCGGCCATCACTTGAATGACTGTATCTTTGTCAAATAATCACCAATCAGGGTCAAACAAAGCTAGCAAGATAGCCAATGAGCTGGGCTTTACGGGCTACTAACCTTGTATGACAGCATGCCTTTCATTTTGGACAAAATGAGGATATTCAGAGTTATGAAGTTATGAAAACTGGTTGTTTTGCAAGTGTTGAACTTATAATATGAGTACTAATACTGGAAAAGCTGAATCAAAGTCCAAGTATACAGATTTGACAATATTCTTGTAGAAAACTTTATTTGAATGCGAATGTCTCCTTCACGATTTGCCCAAATGTGACCTGGGTGACTTCAGAATAAATGTCACGAAGTATGCTCATACTTCAAGTTATCAGTCTGAAACACTGCTGCCATCTTGTGGACACCATCGGAATGACAAACAGAGTGATGGCTAGAACTCTGACCTTTCTATTGCATTTCAAAGATGGTGGTAGGAAAACACAGGTTGTTTTTTCTTTGTATTTTCTTCTACCTGATCTATTGTGATATATTCTCCTACATTTCCACAAACTTTAATGTTTCCTTTCAAATGGTACCAGGAATATGCATATCCTTGCTTCAGGTTCTGAGCTACAGGCAGTTAGATTTGGGTCATTATAGGTGAACATTTTTTAAAAAGGGAGCTATCCCTAAGAAGTTTTAATTATATTCTTCAACCCCCAAAAGAAAGTGATTCCCAAACCTTCCATAACAAAGCCATCATCTATAGAGAGATGAACCTGGAGAAGAGTCCCCTAAGCAAGCTGGTCCTGGGGCTCTGTTCACAAAGACAAACACGCCCCACAGAGCCCCAGGACAGCAGCACAAATAGACCCAACCAAATCATGAGAATACAAAAAAAAGAATTAGTTGACACATTGGAAATGATTAACAAAAAAAACAGCGCAAACTAAAATGCGATTTGGCCCTAAACAGAGAGTACACAGTGACAGAATACCTGACCACTGTGATTGACCCAAACTTAAGGAAAGCTTTGACTATGTAGAGACTCAGTGAGCGTAGCCTTGCTATTGAGAAAGGCCGCCGTAGGCAGACATGGCTCTCAAGAGAAGACAGGCTATGTGCTCACTGCCCACAAAATGAGGTGGAAACTGAGCTGCACTTCCTAACCTCCTGCCCAATGTATGACCATATTAGAGAGACATATTTTCCTCAGATTACACAGATCCACAAAGAATTAGAAAACATGGTCCCATATCTACTGGGTGAAATTCCACATTGTCCCTTCACAGCAGCAAGATTTGTGACCTGTTACCACCAAAAAAGGGCAACCAGTGAAGAACAAACACCATTGTAAATACAACCCATATTTATGCTCATTTGTTTCCCTTTTGTCCTTTAACCATTTGCACATCGTTAGAACGGCATAATATGACATTTGAAATGTGTTTATTTTTTTGGAACTGTGGAATGTTTAATATTCATTTTTATTGTTGATTTCACTTTTGTTTATTATCTATTTCACAATGTTAACATATGTTTCCCATGCCGATTAAGCCCGTTTCCAACAGACTGGGTCTACGGAGCAGCCAAGTGAGCAGGATTAATAGTTTGTCCCAAATATACCCAGTACTTGTATAATTGTATAATATAATAATATAATTGTATAGCCATACTAGATTTGATCAGGACTCTGTAGTGTTCAGCTTCCTCTCTGTAGTGTTCAGCTTCCTCTCTGTAGTGTTCAGCTTCCTCTCTGTAGTGTTCAGCTTCCTCTCTGTAGTGTTCAGCTTCCTCTGCCCTATAGTTCCTCTGTTGTGTTCAGCTTCCTCTCTGTAGTGCTCAGCTTCCTCTCTGTAGTGTTCAGCTTCCTCTCTGTAATGTTCAGCTTCCTCTCTGTTGTGTTCAGCTTCCTCTCTGTAATGTTCAGCTTCCTCTCTGTAATGTTCAGCTTCCTCTCTGTAATGTTCAGCTTCCTCTCTGTAATGTTCAGCTTCCTCTTTGTAGTGTTCAGCTTCCTCTCTGTAGTGTTCAGCTTCCTCAAGTGACATTCATGATGAACTGCTCCCTGATTATTCGGGATCCAGATCACAGTGATTGATTGGTAGCGGTTTATAGATCAATATCACAGCATTACAGTCTGACGGAAACTAATACTTCAGAGTATTAAAACTTCTTGGTGAAGGGGCAGTATTTTCACATCCGGATGAAATGCTCAAATTCAACTGCCTGCTACTCATCACCAGAAGATAAGATATGCATATAATTAGTGGATGTGGATAGAAAACTCTCTGCAGTTTCTAAAACCGTTTGAATCATGTCTGTGAGTATAAGAGAACTTATTTAGCAAGCGAAACCCCGAGGACAAACCATCCAGATTGTTTGTTTGTTTTTTTGAGGTCACTCTCTTTTCAAAGAGTTTTCATTGGGAATCCAGACCTTCTTGCAGTTCCTATCATTTCCACTGGTTGTCAACAGGCTTTAGAAATTGGTTGAGGTTATTCCTTTGTTTAATGAAGAAGTTTGGCCATCATGAATGAGGGTCACTTTAAGTGTACAATTAGATAGAGGCAAGTGACTAGAAGGTAGCGTCAGTTTGTTTTCCTCCTGTATTGAACACAGATCAGTCGTCTTCAATGTTATCAATTATTTACGTAAAAAATTACCTAAAGTTGTATTACAAAAGTAGTTTGAAATGTTTTGGTAAAGTTTACAGGTAAATTTTGAGATATTTTGTAGTCACGTTGCTCAAGTTGGAACCAGCGTTTTTCTGGATCAAACGCGCCAAATAAATAGACATTTTGGATATATATTGACGGAATTAATCGAACAAAAGGACCATTTGTGATGTTTATGGGACATATTGGAGTGCCAACAGTAGAAGATCGTCAAAGTTAAGGGATGATTTACATGTTTATTTCTGCGCCTGCAGGGTTGAAATATGTTCTCTCTCTTTGTTTACAAGGTGCTATCCTCAGATAATAGCATTGTTTGCTTTCGCGGAAAAGTATTTTTGAAATCTCACATGTTGGCTGGATTCACAGCACGTTTAGCTTTAATTTGGTATCTTACGTGTGATTTCATTAAAGTTTGATTTTTAAACAAACATAATCAGTGTTTATAACCCCATAAAGACAGCTCTGTTTAGTCTGTCTGAGGGACAAAAACAGCTCTGTGAAGTCTGTCTGAGGGACAAAACAGCTCTGTTTAGTCTGTCTGAGGGACAAAGACAGCTCTGTTTAGTCTGTCTGAGGGACAAAGCAGCTCTGAAGTCTGTCTGAGGGACAAAGACAGCTCTGAAGTCTGTCTGAGGGACAAAGACAGCTCTGTGAAGTCTGTCTGAGGGACAAAAACAGCTCTGTGAAGTCTGTCTGAGGGACAAAGCAGCTCTGTGAAGTCTGTCTGTGGGACAAAGACAGCTCTGTTTAGTCTGTCTGAGGGACAAAGCAGCTCTGAAGTCTGTCTGAGGGACAAAGCAGCTCTGTGAAGTCTGTCTGAGGGACAAAGCAGCTCTGTGAAGTCTGTCTGTGGGACAAAGACAGCTCTGTGAAGTCTGTCTGAGGGACAAAGCAGCTCTGTGAAGTCTGTCTGAGGGACAAAGCAGCTCTGTGAAGTCTGTCTGAGGTACAAATCAGCTCTGTGAAGTCTGTCTGAGGGACAAAGCAGCTCTGTGAAGTCTGTCTGAGGTACAAAGCAGCTCTGTGAAGTCTGTCTGAGGGACAAAGCAGCTCTGTGAAGTCTGTCTGAGGGACAAAGCAGCTCTGTGAAGTCTGTCTGAGGGACAAAGCAGCTCTGTGAAGTCTGTCTGAGGGACAAAGAAAGCTCTCTGAAGTCTGTCTGAGGGACAAAGACAGCTCGGTTTAGTCTGTCTGAGGGACAAAGCAGCTCTGTTTAGTCTGTCTGAGGGACAAAGACAGCTCTGTTTAGTCTGTCTGAGGGACAAAGCAGCTCTGAAGTCTGTCTGAGGGACAAAGCAGCTCTGTGAAGTCTGTCTGAGGGACAAAGCAGCTCTGTGAAGTCTGTCTGAGGGACAAAGCAGCTCTGTGAAGTCTGTCTGAGGGACAAAGCAGCTCTGTGAAGTCTGTCTGAGGTACAAAGCAGCTCTGTGAAGTCTGTCTGAGGTACAAAGCAGCTCTGTGAAGTCTGTCTGTGGGACAAAGACAGCTCTGAAGTCTGTCTGAGGGACAAAGCAGCTCTGTGAAGTCTGTCTGAGGGACAAAGCAGCTACAACACCATCTTAACCCAGAGTGGAAAAATACATTAATGCCTCCATGTGTGTGTGTGTGTGTGTGTGTGTTTAGAAGAAGTGTTGCTGTAAAGAGCCCATCTGGGATCGACCAGTCACTGACCCCTGTCTCTCCAACTGTGAGGAGAGGACTCTACAGTGTGAGAGAGAGACCAGTAGAACGCAGCACAGAAGACCATTGTACTAATGGCTTCTCTCTGAATCTAGAGCCTTACTACAAATACAGTATACACAGGGCTAGAGCCTTACTACACATACTGTATAAACAGGGCTAGAGCCTCACTACACATATACACAGGGCTAGAGCCTTACTACACATATACACAGGGCTAGAGCCTTACTACACATACTGTATACACAGGGCTATAGCCTTACTACACATACTGTATACACAGGGCTAGAGCCTTACCACACATACTGTATACACACACATACTGTATACACAGGGCTAGAGCCTTACTACACATACTGTATACACTGGGCTAGAGCCTTACTACACATACTGTATACACAGGGCTAGAGCCTTACTGCACATATACACAGGGCTAGAGCCTTACCGCACATATACACAGGGCTAGAGCCTTACTACACATATATACACAGGGCTAGAGCCTTACTACACATACAGTATACACAGGGCTAGAGCCTTACTACACATACTGTATACACAGGGCTAGAGCCTTACTACACATACTGTATACACAGGGCTAGAGCCTTACTACACATACTGTATACACAGGGCTAGAGCCTTACTACACATATACACAGGGCTAGAGCCTTACTACAAATACAGTATACACAGGGCTAGAGCCTTACTACACATACTGTATACACAGGGCTAGAGCCTTACTACACATACTGTATACACAGGGCTAGAGCCTTACTACACACTGTATACACAGGGCTAGAGCCTTACTACACATACTGTATACACAGGGCTAGAGCCTTACTACACATACTGTATACACAGGGCTAGAGCCTTACTACACATACTGTATACACAGGGCTAGAGCCTTACCGCACATATACACAGGGCTAGAGCCTTACTACACATACTGTATACACAGGGCTAGAGCCTTACCGCACATATACACAGGGCTAGAGCCTTACTACAAATATACACAGGGCTAGAGCCTTACTACACATACTGTATACACAGGGCTAGAGCCTTACCGCACATATACACAGGGCTAGAGCCCTACTGCACATATACACAGGGCCAGAGCCTCACTGCATCTCTCTGAATAGCCGTAGTTCTGGCGTATTCTCTTACAAGTTTCAAGGTGTATTAGTCGTATGTACACGACACATCGTTCAACCAAACGCTTACTTGCTGGTTCATTCTTAATAACGTGACAACAGAGTGTAGAGGAGGCAGGTAGGCTAGTGGTTAGAGTGTAGAGGAGGCAGGTAGACTAGTGGTTAGAGTGTAGAGGAGGCAGGTATATTAGTGGTTAGAGTGTAGAGGAGGCAGGTAGACTAGTGGTTAGAGCGTTGGACTAGTAACCGAAAGGTTGCAAGTTCAAACCCCCGAGCTGACAAGGTACAAATCTGTCATTCTGCCCCTGAACAGGCAGTTAACCCACTGTTCCCAGGCTGGCATTGAAAATAAGTATTTGTTCTTAACTGACTTGCCTAGTTAAATAAAATTAATAAATAAATAAAAACAACACATTTTTATTAAATGCAACAGAATGTGGTGCGATTTCTTTTCAATATTTAATTTTCATAACATTAACATGTGTTTTTCTAATATGTATTGTATTACATTTTATTTAATATAAAATCTAGCTATTTAGATTTTAAAAACAATCGACCATCTTAAAACAAATGCTTTTTTTCTATTTAAAAAACAAACAAAAAACTAAAACAAATTCCGTTTTGATACTTCAGCTGTAACAAAACAGTTAGAAATAAATGAGGAGTAATATAACATGAACAAATGAATCCCATAGATGTTCAGTATGTGACTGAGGAATATAAATTATTCAATCCAATACCATTAAAGCAGACCAATACCATTGATATGGAAAATACATTGATGTACCAATGCCATTGACTCTGTACCAATGTATTGTTTGTACCAATGCCATTGACTCTGTACCAATGCCATTGACTCTGTACCAATGCCATTGACTCTGAACCAATGCCATTGACTCTGAACCAATGCCATTGTCTCTGAACCAATGCCATTGACTCTGTACCAATGCCATTGACTCTGAACCAATGCCATTGACTCTGTACCAATGCCATTGACTCTGTACCAATGCCATTGACTCTGTACCAATGCCATATACTCTGTAGTGGTATAGTCATGTGAGAGGGGAGGGGAGAGAGGAGGAGAGAAGAAGAGAGGAAAGGAGGGGAGAGAGGAGGAGAGAAGAAGAGAGGAAAGGAGGGGAGAGAGGAGGAGAGAAGAAGAGAGGAAAGGAATCAGAGGAAAGAATAAATCAAAGGAGGGGAGAGACCTAAGGAGGAGAGAATTTACATGAGGAGGGGATAGTTAATATATTTACACAAATGTACATGGAGGCCCAGGTATGATGTATGTCATGCTTTAGTTACCAAATATGTCCAAATCGTTAGTTACCACCCCATATTGTATTACATTTTATTTACCATAAAATCTAGCTATTTAGATTTTAAAAACAATCACAGCATCTTAAAACAAATGCTTTTTTTTTATTTAAAAAACAAACAAAAAACTAAAACCCGTTTTGATCACAGCAAAACAGTTAGAAATAAATAGTAATTAACATGAACAAATGAATCACAGCGTATGTGACTGAGGAATATCACAGTTACCACCCCATCACAGCAATATTGACTCGTTAGCCATTACTCTTACCATTGACTCTGTACCCCATCACAGCGTCTGTTACCAACCCATCACAGCGTAACGTTAGTTACCACCCCATCACAGCATAACTTAGTTACCAATCACATTGACTTAGTTACCAATCACCATTAACGTTAGTTACCAATCCATTGACTCTGTTACCAATCACATTGACTCTGTTACCACCCCATCACATTAACTCTGTTACCACCCCATCACATTGACTCTAGTTACCAATCCAGTTGACTCTGTTACCAATCACAGCATAACTCTGTTACCAACCCCATCACAGCATAACGTTAGTTATCTCTGAACCAATCCATTGACTCTGTTACCACCCCATCACTCTGTAACGTGGTTACCACCCCATCACAGCATAACGGGAGTTACCACCCCATCATAGCATAACGTTAGTTACCACCACATCATAGCATAACGTTAGTTACCACCACATCATAGCATAACGTTAGCTACCACCCCATCACAGCATAACGTTAGTTACCACCCCATCACAGCATAATGTTAGTTATCACAGCATAACGTTAGCTACCACCCCATCACAGCATAACGTTAGTTACCACCCCATCACAGCATAACGTTAGTTACCACCCCATCACAGCATAACGTTAGTTACCACCCCATCACAGCGTAACGTTAGTTACCACCCCATCACAGCGTAACGTTAGTTACCACCACATCACAGCATAACGTTAGTTACCACCCCATCACAGCATAACGTTAGTTACCACCCCATCACAGCGTAACGTTAGTTACCACCCCATCACAGCGTAACGTTAGTTACCACCCCATCACAGCATAACGTTAGTTACCACCCCATCACAGCATAACGTTAGTTACCACCCCATCACAGCGTAACGTTAGTTACCACCCCATCACAGCATAACGTTAGTTACCACCCCATCATAGCATAAGGTTAGTTACCACCCCATCACAGCATAACGTTAGTTACCACCCCATCACAGCGTAACGTTAGTTACCACCCCATCACAGCATAACGTTAGTTACCACCCATCACAGCATAACGTTAGTTACCACCCCATCACAGCATAACGTTAGTTACCACCCCATCACAGCATAACGTTAGTTACCACCCCATCACAGCATAACGTTAGTTACCACCCCATCACAGCATAACGTTAGTTACCACCCCATCACAGCGTAACGTTAGTTACCACCCCATCACAGCGTAACGTTAGTTACCACCCCATCACAGCATAACGTTAGTTACCACCCCATCACAGCATAACGTTAGTTACCACCCCATCACAGCATAACGTTAGTTACCACCCCATCACAGCATAACGTTAGTTACCACCCCATCACAGCATAACGTTAGTTACCACCCCATCACAGCGTAACGTTAGTTACCACCCCATCACAGCGTAACGTTAGTTACCACCCCATCACAGCATAACGTTAGTTACCACCCCATCACAGCATAACGTTAGTTACCACCCCATCACAGCATAACGTTAGTTACCACCCCATCACAGCATAACGTTAGTTACCACCCCATCACAGCATAACGTTAGCTACCACCCCATCACAGCATAACTAGCGTAGTTACCACCCTAGCATAACAGCATAACGTTAGTTACCACCCCAGAATAGCATAGCACAGGTACCACCCCATCACAGCATAAGAGTTACCACCCATCACAGCATCGCGGCAGTTAAAGCATAACGTTAGCTAGGCCCATCACAGCATAAAATGGAGAACGTTAGATTTCATTTTTGGACTGTGGAGTTACCACCCCATCACAGCGTAAGGGTTTACCACCCCATCACAGCGTAACGATGTTACATCCATCACAGCATTGCGTTATTACCACCCCATCAAACATGGACTTAGCTACCACCCCATCACAGCACTACATTGTGGCTGGTCTCTTCCAGCATCCTGGGCTACCACCCCATCTAGCCTCTGCTTAGTTACCACTGGCCTCTCATCATAGCATAACGTTAGTTACCACCCCATCATAGTACACGCTCTAATATGTTTCAGAAGGCTCATCTCTGAAACGGCAACTACATCCTAGCGTAGCCTAGCTTAGCCTAGCATAGCCTAGAGTAGAATAGCATAGAATAGCATAGCACAGGCTAACACACGGGCACAAGACATGGGACTCATTTTGTGTCGCGGCAGCTAAAGCCCTCTTCGTATCGTAGAGGCCCAAAACTAAAATGGAGAAGAGATTTCATTTTTGGACTGTGGAGGGAGGAGGGATGAGGCAGGGTTTGGATAAAGCTGGGATGTACATCCATGTTGCTATTCATCTCTTAAACATGGACTTAGCGCCCTCTAGCATCTGCTCTCCGAACTACATTGTGGCTGGTCTCTTCCTCTCCTGGGCTCATAGCGCCCTCTAGCCTCTGCTCTCTGAACTACACCATGGCTGGCCTCTCCCTCACCCTAACAAGCCACCCCTCCTATCTCAGTTGTGGTCTGGGAGCCAGGCTTTGCCCCATAGCTCCAGTTCAGCCCATCAGCCCCAGGTCACCAGAATTTCAACAGAAGCCATGAAAGGGAGGCTTCTTTAAAGGCTTCATCAACTGTGACCAAGCCCCATCAGCAGTAACCCATGTTATACAGGCTGCAGTTACGACCCCCTCAAAGACTGCCCAGAGGAAAAAGGGAGGTGGGAGGGAGGTGACAGGGAGGGAGGAGGGGGAAGAGGGTTAGAGGGTGGGCACATGGCTCTCATATATATTATATTTACATTTCCCTTGAACTGGAGGTGGACAGGGCTTTTAAAAACAACACATTTGTGATTCAAATATATGTCTGTATATGGATCTGTCTGCCTGTCTCTGTCTGCCTGTCTCTGTCTGCCTGTCTCTGTCTGCCTGTCTGCCTGTCTCTGTCTGTCTGTCTCTGTCATTTCAATTCATTTCAATTCAAAAGGCTTTAGTGGCATGGGGAACATATGTTTACATTGCCAAAGCAAATGAAATAGATCATGATCAAAAGTGAGGTAAATAATGAAAATGAACATTACACTCAAAAGTTCCAAGAGAATAAAGACATTACAAATGTCAAATTACGTATATATACAGTGTTGTAACAATGTGCAAATAGTTAAAGTACAAAAGAGAAAATAAATGAACAAACACCATTTATGTTTTTCACTGGTTGCCCTTTTCTTGTGGCAACAGGTCACAAATCTTGCTGCTGTGATGTCACACTGTGGTATTTCACCCAGTAGATATGGGAGTTTATCAAAATTGGATTTGTCTTCTAATTCTTTGTGGATCTGTGTAATCTGATGGAAATATGTGTCTCTAATATGGTCAAACATTGGGCTGGAGGTTAGGAAGTGCAGCTCGGTTTCCACATGTTGTGGGCAGTGTGCACATAGCCTGTCTTTTCTTGAGAGCCAGGTCTGCCTAGAGAGACCTTTCTCAATATCAAGGCTATGCTTGCTGAGTCAAAGCTTACCTTAAGTTTGGGTCAGTCACAGTGATCAGGTATTCAGGTATTCTGCCGCTGTGTACTCTCTGTTTAGGACCAAATAGCTTTCTAGTTTGCTCTGTTTTTTTGTTCATTCTTTACAATATTTTTGTTTTCTCATGATTTGGTTGGGTCTAATTGTGCTGCTGTCCTGGGGCTCTGTGGAGTGTTTGTGTTTGTGAACAGAGCCCCAGGACCAGCTTGCTTAGGGGACTCTTCTCCAGGTTCATCTCTCTGTAGGTGATGGCTTTGTTGTGGAAACGTTTGGGAATCGCTTCCTGTTAGGTGGTTGTAGAATTTAACAGCTCATTTCTGATTTTGATAATTAGCGGGTATCAGCCTAATTCATATTTGGTGTTCAATGTTGTACAACGCAAATTAATTACTTAAAAATCATACAATGTGATTTTCTGGATTCTTGTTTTAGATTCTGTCTCGCACAGTTGAAGTTTACCTATGATAACAATTACAGACCTCTACATGCTTTGTAAGTAAGAACCTGTTTTCCCCACTGTATGTATATTTACATAAAAAATATATGGGGGATTGGAAATGATGCAAAAAATTACATTGATGGAAGCAACAATCTGCAGTATAGAATATGTATAGATGTACACTATGTATTAAAAGACATAAATAGCCTTTTTACTCACAAGCAGTGATGTTTTGGGGCTGTTGCTGGGCAACACGGACTTTCAACTCCCTCAACATTTTCTATGGGTTTGAGATCTGGAGACTGGCTAGGCCACTCCAGGACCTTGAAATGCTTCTTACGAAGCCACTCCTTTGTTGCCCGGGTGGTGTGTTTGGGATCATTGTCATGCTGAAAGACCCAGCCACGTTTCATCTTCAATGCCCTTGCTGATGGTAGGCTTTGTTACTTTGGTCCCAGCTCTCACAGCCCCAAAACATCACTGCTCTAGAGGAGATCTGCATGGAGGAATGGGCCAAAATATCAGCAACAGTGTGTGAAAACCTTGTGAAGACTTACAGAAAACGTTTGACCTCTGTCATTGCCAACAAAGGGTATATAACAAAGTATTGAGATAAATAAGTATTTGGTCAATAACAAAAGTTTCCCACCATAATTTGCAAATAAATTCATTAAAAATCCTTCAATGTGATTTTCTGGATTTTTTTTCTCATTTTGTCTGTCATAGTTGAAGTGTAGCTATCATGAACATTACAGGCCTTTTTAGGTGGGAGAACTTGCACAATTGGTGGCTGACTAAATACTTTTTTTGCCCCACTGTATATAAATTCTTGCTGTCTGTCTGACATTTGCAACATTGTTTCAATATTCAAATTGAATCTCCAGCTGTCCCATAGTAATGAACATGTCGGGAGTCGGGACGAGACCGACTGGCAGGCAGAGTTTCTCAGCCAGTCAAAATCAGTTGGCATCATTTTTATGGATACAAACAAAATACTTCAAAGAAATGTAAATTCCAAAAAAGGTCAAGTGAAACAAAGTGCAGCAAGTTTCTTTCCAGCTTCAGTTTGAAGTGATTGTGTTACTGTAGCTGTGCTGTTGGCTAGCTCCTCTGAACAACAGTGCCCTAACGAGAGAGCACATTTTCTATGCCAGGCGAAATCACGCCTCATTAGCTCATTGTTATGCATCCAAAAATCAAAATTAATGTCATTAGAAAACAGCTAAAAAACAAATGCAAATGTTGCAACTTTACTGTTATTATGACAGCCCTTTTTGACACGACTGTAAGTTAGCCGTAGTTGGCTAGCTAGCAGGCAAGGGATAAGAACGTTGCCAGCCGGTATGGCAAAGGAATGTTGAAAACAAACGACTGAGTCGCGTCCATAGATACATAACAAAAAGACTGAACGACTGAGTCGCATCCCTGGCAACCGAACCGATAGAATGAATGACCAGGCGGCTTGGGTAGCAACCCTAGATTTGTGTAGGGACTATAACTGGTGGAAGGATGAAATAGAATGAATAAATGAATAAATTAAGTAAAGTTTTTAAATCAAATATGTCACTCATTATTTGAATATGTTGGTAACCTATTGTAGAAAAGTGAAGAAGACGGTGTTTGGAGGATATTTTGGCAGGACTTCGTCTCGGGCCTAACACCTATTCCAATATACGCTGTCAACACTGCTGTTGCTAACCTAAAACACTTTTAGTTCATTGTCAGTGATTTGAGTGCTGTAAATTAAGTACACAGAGAAAGTGCAACTATACAAACACTACACGAGACCAATGCTGCAGACTGAGAAAACATCATGTATTTCTCTCCATATACCGAAATCAGTCAACATGTCAACATGGAGAATCACAACAAAACATAACCCAGGTTTTCATGCTACTACAGTAGTGTGAATAACACCGTTAGCTCAGCAAACAGACAAACTTTAAAATACTGTATCTAGTACAGGTTACAATTACAGTAAATAAACATAAAAAACATCTGAAAAAAACTGACAATATTGTACAGAAAATACTACAGTAAACATACTATACATTATCTCTTCTCCTAGCTGGATCTGGCCAGAGAATTTCAACATCACAAGCAATATCGTCATTAGCAAGACAACGCGGGAAGAACCGTCTAGAATGTTGAATCCATCCTTGCACAGCTGCAGCGTCAACTTGGTCACAGGCGTCGTCCATGGCCTGAATGAGGGGTACATGAGCCTGGGGCTGGAGATCATAAACCTTCCTGGCCTGAATGAGTGGTACCTGAATCTGGGGCTGGAGATCGTAAACCTTCCTGGCCTGAATGAGGGGTACCTGACCCCGGGGCTGGAGATCGTAAACCTTCCTGGCCTGAATGAGTGGTACCTGAGCCTGGGGCTGGAGATCATAAACCTTCCTGGCCTGAATGAGTGGTACCTGAGCCCGGGGCTGGAGATCGTAAACCTTCCTGGCCTGAATGAGGGGTACCTGAGTCTGGGGCTGGAGATCGTAAACCTTCCTGGCCTGAATGAGGGGTACCTGAGCCTGGTTCTGGAGATCATAAACCTTCCTGGCCTGAATGAGTGGTACCTGAGCCCGGGGCTGGAGATCGTAAACCTTCCTGGCCTGAATGAGGGGTACCTGAGCCTGGGGCTGGAGATCGTAAACCTTCCTGGCCTGAATGAGGGGTACCTGGGGTTCTGGAGATCATAAACCTTCCTGGCCTGAATGAGTGGTACCTGGGGCTGGAGATCGTAAACCTTCCTGGCCTGAATGAGGGTACCTGAGGGGGCTGGAGATCGTAAACCTTCCTGGCCTGAATGAGTGGTACCTGAGCCTGGGGCTGGAGATCGTAAACCTTCCTGGCCTGAATGAGGGGTACCTGGGGCTGGAGATCGTAAACCTTCCTGGCCTGA
Source organism: Oncorhynchus masou masou (assembly GCF_036934945.1). Classification (NCBI taxonomy): domain Eukaryota; kingdom Metazoa; phylum Chordata; class Actinopteri; order Salmoniformes; family Salmonidae; genus Oncorhynchus; species Oncorhynchus masou. The sequence goes on along the minus strand of NC_088239.1, from coordinate 1,095,318 downwards.
ATGAGGGGTACATGAGCCTGGGGCTGGAGATCGTAAACCTTCCTGGCCTGAATGAAGGGTACCTGGGGCTGGAGATCGTAAACCTTCCTGGCCTGAATGAAGAGTACCTGGGGCTGGAGATTGTAAACCTTCCTGGCCCGAATGAGGGGTACCTGGGGCTGGAGATAGTAAACCTTCCTGGCCTGAATGAGGGGTACCTGGGGCTGGAGATCGTAAACCTTCCTGGCCCGAATGAGGGGTACCTGGGGCTGGAGATCGTAAACCTTCCTGGCCTGAATGAGGGGTACCTGGGGCTGGAGATAGTAAACCTTCCTGGCCTGAATGAGGGGTACCTGGGCCTGGAGATCGTAAACCTTCCTGGCCTGAATGAGGGGTACCTGGGGCTGGAGATCGTAAACCTTCCTGGCCTGAATGAGGGGTACCTGAGCCTGGGGCTGGAGATCGTAAACCTTCCTGGCCTGAATGAGGGGTACCTGAGCCTGGGGCTGGAGATCGTAAACCTTCCTGGCCTGAATGAGGGGTACCTGGGGCTGGGGCTGGAGATCGTAAACCTTCCTGGCCTGAATGAAGAGTACCTGGGGCTGGAGATCGTAAACCTTCCTGGCCTGAATGAGGGGTACCTGAGCCCGGGGCTGGAGATCGTAAACCTTCCTGGCCTGAATGAGGGGTACCTGGGGCTGGAGATCGTAAACCTTCCTGGCCTGAATGAGGGATACCTGAGCCCGGGGCTGGAGATCGTAAACCTTCCTGGCCTGAATGAGGGGTACCTGAGCCCGGGGCTGGAGATGTTAAACCTTCCTGGCCTGAATGAGGGATACCTGAGCCCGGGGCTGGAGATCGTAAACCTTCCTGGCCTGAATGAGGGGTACCTGAGCCCGGGGCTGGAGATGTTAAACCTTCCTGGCCTGAATGAGGGGTACCTGAGCCTGGTGCTGGAGATCGTAAACCTTCCTGGCCTGAATGAGGGGTACCTGGGGCTGGAGATCGTAAACCTTCCTGGCCTGAATGAGTTTTACCTGAGCCTGGCCTGGGTAAACCTTCCTGGCCTGAATGATACCTGGGGCTGGAGATCGTAAACCTTCCTGGCCTGAATGAGGGGTACCTGAGCCTGGGGCTGGAGATCGTAAACCTTCCTGGCCTGAATGAGGGGTACCTGAGCCTGGGGCTGGAGATCGTAAACCTTCCTGGCCTGAATGAGGGGTACCTGAGCCTGGAGATCGTAAACCTTCCTGGCCTGAATGAGGGGTACCTGGGGCTGGAGATCGTAAACCTTCCTGGCCTGAATGAGGGGTACCTGAGCCTGGGGCTGGAGATCGTAAACCTTCCTGGCCTGAATGAGGGGTACCTGAGCCTGGGGCTGGAGATCGTAAACCTTCCTGGCCTGAATGAGGGGTACCTGGGGCTGGAGATTAAACCTTCCTGGCCTGAATGAAGAGGGGCTGGAGATCGTAAACCTTCCTGGCCTGAATGAAGGGTACCTGAGCCTGGGGCTGGAGATCGTAAACCTTCCTGGCCTGAATGAAGAGTACCTGGGGCTGGAGATCGTAAACCTTCCTGGCCTGAATGAAGAGTACCTGGGGCTGGAGATTGTAAACCTTCCTGGCCTGAATGAGGGGTACCTGAGCCTGGGGCTGGAGATCGTAAACCTTCCTGGCCTGAATGAGGGGTACCTGGCCTGGGGCTGGAGATCGTAAACCTTCCTGGCCTGAATGAGGGGTACCTGAGCCTGGGGCTGGAGATCGTAAACCTTCCTGGCCTGAATGAGGGGTACCTGAGCCCGGGGCTGGAGATCGTAAACCTTCCTGGCCTGAATGAGGGGTACCTGAGCCTGGGGCTGGAGATCGTAAACCTTCCTGGCCTGAATGAGGGGTACCTGAGCCTGGGGCTGGAGATCGTAAACCTTCCTGGCCTGAATGAGGGGTACCTGAGCCGGGGCTGGAGATCGTAAACCTTCCTGGCCTGAATGAGGGGTACCTGAGCCCGGGGCTGGAGATCGTAAACCTTCCTGGCCTGAATGAGGGGTACCTGAGCCCGGGGCTGGAGATCGTAAACCTTCCTGGCCTGAATGAGGGGTACCTGAGCCCGGGGCTGGAGATCGTAAACCTTCCTGGCCTGAATGAGGGGTACCTGAGCCCGGGGCTGGAGATCGTAAACCTTCCTGGCCTGAATGAGGGGTACCTGAGCCCGGGGCTGGAGATCGTAAACCTTCCTGGCCTGAATGAGGGGTACCTGAGCCCGGGGCTGGAGATCGTAAACCTTCCTGGCCTGAATGAGGGGTACCTGAGCCCGGGGCTGGAGATCGTAAACCTTCCTGGCCTGAATGAGGGGTACCTGAGCCTGGGGCTGGAGATCGTAAACCTTCCTGGCCTGAATGAGGGGTACCTGAGCCTGGGGCTGGAGATCGTAAACCTTCCTGGCCTGAATGAGGGGTACCTGAGCCCGGGGCTGGAGATCGTAAACCTTCCTGGCCTGAATGAGGGGTACCTGAGCCTGGAGATCGTAAACCTTCCTGGCCTGAATGAGGGGTACCTGGGGCTGGAGATCGTAAACCTTCCTGGCCTGAATGAGGGGTACCTGGGGCTGGAGATCGTAAACCTTCCTGGCCTGAATGAAGAGTACCTGGGGCTGGAGATCGTAAACCTTCCTGGCCTGAATGAAGAGTACCTGGGGCTGGAGATCGTAAACCTTCCTGGCCTGAATGAGGGGTACCTGGGGCTGGAGATCGTAAACCTTCCTGGCCTGAATGAGGGGTACCTGAGCCTGGGGCTGGAGATCGTAAACCTTCCTGGCCTGAATGAGGGGTACCTGAGCCCTGGGGCTGGAGATTGTAAACCTTCCTGGCCTGAATGAGGGGTACCTGAGCGGGGCTGGAGATCGTAAACCTTCCTGGCCTGAATGAGGGGTACCTGAGCCCGGGCTGGAGATCGTAAACCTTCCTGGCCTGAATGAGGGGTACCTGAGCCTGGAGCTGGAGATCGTAAACCTTCCTGGCCTGAATGAGGGGTACCTGGGGCTGGAGATCGTAAACCTTCCTGGCCTGAATGAGGGGTACCTGGGGCTGGAGATCGTAAACCTTCCTGGCCTGAATGAAGAGTACCTGGGGCTGGAGATCGTAAACCTTCCTGGCCTGAATGAAGAGTACCTGGGGCTGGAGATCGTAAACCTTCCTGGCCTGAATGAAGAGTACCTGGGGCTGGAGATCGTAAACCTTCCTGGCCTGAATGAGGGGTACCTGGGGCTGGAGATCGTAAACCTTCCGGCCTGAATGAGGGGTACCTGAGTCTGGAGCTGGAGATCGTAAACCTTCCTGGCCTGAATGAGGGGTACCTGAGTCTGGGGCTGGAGATCGTAAACCTTCCTGGCCTGAATGAGGGGTACCTGAGCCTGGGGCTGGAGATCGTAAACCTTCCTGGCCTGAATGAAGAGTACCTGGGGCTGGAGATCGTAAACCTTCCCGGCCTGAATGAGGGGCACCTGAGCCTGGGGCTGGAGATCGTAAACCTTCCCAGCCTGAATGAGGGGTACCTGAGCCTGGGGCTGGAGATCGTAAACCTTCCTGGCCTGAATGAGGGGTACCTGAGTCTGGAGCTGGAGATCGTAAACCTTCCTGGCCTGAATGAGGGGTACCTGAGTCTGGGGCTGGAGATCGTAAACCTTCCTGGCCTGAATGAGGGGTACCTGAGCCTGGGGCTGGAGATCGTAAACCTTCCTGGCCTGAATGAGGGGTACCTGAGCCTGGAGCTGGAGATCGTAAACCTTCCTGGCCTGAATGAGGGGTACCTGAGCCCGGGGCTGGAGATCGTAAACCTTCCTGGCCTGAATGAGGGGTACCTGAGTCTGGGGCTGGAGATCGTAAACCTTCCTGGCCTGAATGAGGGGTACCTGGGGCTGGAGATCGTAAACCTTCCTGGCCTGAATGAGGGGTACCTGAGCCTGCGGCTGGAGATCGTAAACCTTCCTGGCCTGAATGAGGGGTACCTGGGGCTGGAGATCGTAAACCTTCCTGGCCTGAATGAGGGGTACCTGAGCCCGGGGCTGGAGATCGTAAACCTTCCTCCGCCATGCAGAGAAAAACTCTTCGATAGGGTTTAGAAACGGAGAGTATGGTGGAAGGTATAGTACTGTCAACTGTGGAGGGTGTTGAAACCAGTTCTGGACCAAAGCAGAGAGGTGGAATGACACATTGTCCCAGATGACTGTGTATTACATCTGGTGCATTTCATTACCTGCTGTGACGATGTGGTGCAATCGGTCCAAAAATGCGAGAATGTGAGGTGTGTTGTAAGGGCCCATTTTGGCATGATGAAGGACAACCCCATGCTGTGAAATGGCAGTGCAAAGGGTGATGTTACCCCCACGTTGCCCTGGGACATTGATTATAGCCCTGTGGCCAATGATATTTCTGCCTCTCCTTCTTGCTTTTGTGAGGTTGAACCCTGCCTCATCAATATACATGAATTCATGCAGGATTTCCTCAGCATCCATCTGCAAAACTCCCTGTAATACAGTGAAAGACAAGATTGTGTAGTTCAGGATATGTCTAGTATACAGTCAATGTAAAAAAATATGTGTGCAGTATGCAACATCACAGTGCTATAGTGAACAACTACATACTGGGACGGCAGGGTAGCCTAGTGGTTAGAGCGTTGGACTAGTAATAGTGAACAACTACATACCTCCACATACTCAGCTGTTTGACCCTCTCTGAATTCCTCTCAAAAGGTAAAGTTGTTTCATTTGAACCTGATGTCTATTCAGGATGCAGTGTTGACTGAGAGACCTGATGGACATTATTAAAAATGGCATGGTCACCAATAATGTTGGCTTGTAGTTCTCTGAGCCTGATGGACATTATTAAAAATGGCATGGTCACCGATAATGTTGGCTTGTAGTTCTCTGAGCCTGATAGCATTATTGGCCAAAACCATGTTTATTATCTCTCTCTCTTGTTCTTGTGTGAATATGGTCCCCCTTCCTCCTTGACGTTCCCGACCCTCAATCCTATGTAGAGAATAATACATGTAACTTACTGTACAATGTCACAGGAAGGGGTATCACAAGTGTTGATATGGTGCAGACAATAAGCAGCTGATTACTGTAACTGTAGACAGATCTTCTTTTGCCTGTTTTCCTGTTGAAAAGTCCTTATGACAGATGCCACTGTATATCTGCTAAGATTTGGCTGAACCCTCAGTCCAGCCTCCCTCAGCGTCAATCCGTGGTTCACAACATGGTCCACTAGTGTTGCACGAATGTCATTTGATAAGTGTGGTCCTCTTCTTCTTTGTGCACGTTCTCCTCCTGCTTCAGGCCTCCGGCTCGGCCTCCGGCTCGGCCTCCGGCTCCTCTCACCCTCACTCTTCTTCTGACTCCTTCCATTTTGGTTGAAGGCAGGTGAACCTACCTGCTACATTTTTATAGTGTTTAAACCTGATTGGTCTACAATTTAGCAATCATGTGTTTGTGCACCTGATGGCTGTATTTGACAGATTGGCTCATAGGTGTGGTAATTTGACAGTCAGTGCTTAGGAATTGCAAGGAAGTGACATCATGATATACTTCCGTGTCTGATGTATACAAGTGTGTTTAGTGTTTTGTAAATAGTGTGAAGCCTTGTGTTTTGCTAATTGTGGGAAAAGTACAATTTTAGTGTGTAAAGCAATTATAAAAAAAAAACTAATAATAGTTTGATCTGAGTGTGGACATCTGACATTATATAAATGTATATTGACCAAGGGACAAGGAAAAAGGAACTTGAACAGAACTAGTCCAGCGGGCACCACAGCTTTAAGTTCTGATTCCAACAACCAGTAAAATAGGAGAAGGAAATAAATTGAGAAAGAGGTGGAAAATATCCAAATTATATAATAAATAGTTATTTTGTGAAGGTCTGCCAACATGAGGGAAAGGAAACTGGACAAACAGGCAAAGGCGTAAACCTTGGCAGAGGGAGCGGTGAGAGTGTGTGTGTGTGTGTGTGTTACTGTGTGTGTGTGTTACTGTGTGTGTGTGCGTGCACTCAGTGGTATGAAGTACTTAAGTAAAAAATCCCACTTCAGTAGTTTGTGTTATCTGCTTGAGTGGGGATATACGCGGCTGTGACTATAACCGAAGAGAGTTCTACGGGGAGGTAATACGGTCAGCATTTGATTGTGAGGTATTCTAGGTCGGGAGAACAAAAGGACTTGAGTTTCAGAATGTTATCACAATCACACCATGAGTCGTTAATCACGAAGCATACCCCCCCCCCGCCATTCTTCATCTTGGACAGTTCTTCATTCCTATCTGTGTGTATCTTAGGAGCTACAAGCAGAGCTGTCATGTTTGTCGGCGCCATCTTACCCAAGAGAACATCCCTGGTCATTTCTACTGCCTCTCACCAAACACAAAAGCTTAGTTTGTAAGTTTTGTTGGGGTGTGTTGGAGTGTGCCACTGGCTATTATAAAAAAAAAAATTTATAAAACAATTGTGCCATCGGGTTTGCTTAACGGAAGGAAATTTAAATTGTTTATACTTTTTACTTTTGATCCATAAAACCTCTTTGGGATAGGGGGCAGCATTTTCACTTTGGGATAAATAGCATGCCCAACTTCAACTTCCTGCTACTCATGCCAAGAATATAAGATATGCATATTATTAGTATATTTGGATAGAAAACACTCTCAAACAGTTTTAGAAACTTCAATCATGTCTGTGAGTATAACAGAACTTATGTAGCAGGCAAAACCCCAAGGACAAACCATTCAGATACATTTTTTTTGAGGTCACTGTCACTGTCTATTCAATGAGTTTTCATTGGGGAACTGGACTTTAAAAGCACTTGTTTGCAGGTCCTACCGCTTCCCCTGGATGTCACCAGTCTTTGGAAAATGGTTGAGGTTTTTCATTTATTCCATTGTGAAATGAATAAGTACGGCCATCTTGAAACAGTGTAACACTGTTGAGAGTTGGGAAAGACTAGAAAAGTAGTGTCAGATTGTTGTTGTCCTGTATTTAAAACAGAGACCCGTCTTCAATTTGATTGATTATTAATGTTTAAAAATACCTAAAGTTGTATTAAAAAGTAGTTTGAAATGTTTTGGCAAAGTTTACAGGTAACTTTTGAGATATTTTGCAGTGACGTTGCGCAAATTGGAAGCTGTTTTTTTCTGGATCAAACGCGCCAAATGAATGGACATATTGGATATATATGGACAGAATTAATCGAACAAAAATACCATTTGTGATGTTTATGGGACATATTGTAGTGCCAACAAAAAAAGCTTGTCAAAGGTAAGGCATGATTTATATGTTATTTCTGCGTTTTGTGTAGCGCCTGCAGGGTTGAAATATTATTTCTCTCTTTGTGTACTGTTGTGCTATCATCAGATAATAGCTTCTTATGCTTTCGCCAAAAAGCCTTTTTGAAATCTGACACGTTGGCTGGATTCACAACAAGTGTAGCTTTAATTTGATATCTTACATGTGTAATTTAAATTTTATAGTATTTTATTTAAATATGGTGTGTGTCAAATGAAATGTGTGTGTTTCGTATCATAACAAAATATTATTTTTATGAAGTCGTATATAGTTTTGACCGGGTGGCTGGGCTCAGACGATCCTACAGGTGAAGAAGCCGGATGTGGAGGTCCTGGGCTGGCGTGGTTACACGTGGTCTACTGCTAAATTCTCTAAAACAACATTGGAGGTGGCTTATGGTAGAGAAATTAACAATAAATTCACTGGCAGCAGCTCTGGTGTAAAGGACATTCCAGTAGTCACGTTACCAATTGCAATCTCCCTCAACTCGACTGTGGTATTGTTATGTGTGACAAAACTGCACATCATAGATTGGCCATTTTGTTTTGTCCCCAGCACAAATTGAACCTGTGTAATGGTCATGCTGTTTAATCAGCTTCTTAATATTCCACACCTGTCAGGTGGATGGATTATTTTGGCAAAATAAACAAAACAAAAAAGCTCTCTAAAAGGGATGTAAACAAATGTGTGCACAAACATTTTCAGAAATAAGCTTTTTGTGATGGCAAATGTTTGGGATATTTTGATTTCAGCTTATGAAAAATGAGACCAACACTTTACATGCTGCATTCAAATTTTTGTTCAGTGTATAATTATGTAGACTGACATCCAGAACGTGTTGTGTTAAAAGTCCCACTCATTGCATTCTGTGTCCCAGGATGACAGCACAGCAGACTGGTACTCAGGCTATTATTTTAGGATGTTATAAACTGGCTATTCTTATTATCAGGACATCTTATTATCTTATTATCCGGTTGTTATCTTATTATATTATTACCAGAATGTTATCTTGTGATCTCATTATCAGGCTGTTCTCATTATCGGGCTGTTATCCCAGTATCTCATTATCAGGCTGTTATCCCAGTATCTCATTATCAGGCTGTTATCCCAGTATCTCATTATCAGGCTGTTCCCATTATCAGGCTGTTATCCCAGTATCTCATTATCAGGCTGTTATCCCAGTATCTCATTATCAGGCTGTTATCCCAGTATCTCATTATCGGGCTGTTATCCCAGTGTTATCTTATTATCAGGCTGTTATCTTATTATCTTAGTATCAGGCTGTTATCCCAGTATCTCATTATCAGGCTGTTATCTTATTATCTTATTATCAGGCTGTTATCTTATTATCAGGCTGTTATCTTATTATCTTATTATCAGGCTGTTATCTTATTATCAGGCTGTTATCTTATTATCAGGCTGTTATCTTATTATCAGGTTGTTATCTTATTATCTTATTATCAGGCTGTTATCTTATTATCAGGCTGTTATCTTATTATCTTATTATCAGGCTGTTATCTTATTATCTTATTATCAGGCTGTTATCTTATTATCTTATTATCAGGCTGTTATCCCAGTATCTCATTATCAGGCTGTTATCCCAGTATCTCATTATCAGGCTGTTATCCCAGTATCTCATTATCAGGCTGTTATCCCAGTATCTCATTATCAGGCTGTTATCCCAGTATCTCATTATCAGGCTGTTATCCCAGTATCTCATTATCAGGCTGTTATCCCAGTGTCTCATTATCAGGCTGTTATCCCAGTATATCATTATCAGGCTGTTATCCCAGTATCTCATTATCAGGCTGTTCTCACATTCTTATTATCAAGCTGTCTCATATGTATATACTGTACTCGATACCATCTACTGCATCTTGCCTATGCTGCTCTGTACCATCACTCATTCATATCTTTATGTACATATTCTTTATCCCCTTACACTGTGTATAAGACAGTAGATTGTTAGTTAGATTACTTGTTGGTTATTACTGAATTGTCGGAACTAGAAGCACAAGCATTTCGTTACACTCGCATTAACATCTGCTAACCATGTGTATGTGACAAATAAAATTTGATTTGATTTATTTCATTATCAGGCTGTTATTTCATTATCTTATTATCAAGCTGTTATCTTATTAGGCTGTACTCATTATCAGACTGTTATCCCATTATCTTATTAGCAGTCTGTTATCTCATTATCAGGCTGTTCTCATTATCTTTTCATCAGGCTGTTATCTTTTCAGAGTGTTCTATCTATTCTAAAGCACCTGACTCCATAAGAGATCAGCAATGTGAGGATTACTCTGCACATTGTCCCTGGAAGACCAACAGCGCCAGTCTGTCTCTGCTCTCTCAGCATGTGACGGTGAGTTGTTGAAGCTCGTCACAGACACACACAGTGAAGAAATGAAGAGCCTGTTGCGCGCCACACCAGTTTCACTCACTTCTCACTCAGAGGATTCCTTCTCACAGCCCAAATATTAGAGACACGCAGTAAATATCGAAATTCAGAAAAGAGACGTTACATTCTAGAACCACCTAAAAGGAAGCGATTCCCAAACCATTCATAACAAAGCCATCACCTACAGAGAGATGAACCTGGAGAAGAGTCCCCTAAGCAAGATGGTCCTGGAGCTCCGTTCACAAACACAAACAGACTGGACAGAGCCCCAGGACAGCAGCACAATTAGACCCAACCAAATTATGAGAAAACAAAAAGATAATTACTTGGCACATTGGAAAGAATTACCAAAAAAACAGAATGAGAATGCTATTTGGCCCTAAACAGAGAGTACACAGTGGCAGGATACCTGACCACTGTGACTGACCCAAACTTAAGGAAAGCTTTGACTATGTACAGACTCAGTGAGCATACCCTTGCTATTGAGAAAGGTTGCCATAGGCAGACATGGCCCTCAAGAGAAGACAGACTATGGGCACACTGCCCACAAAATGAGGTGGAAACTGAGCTGCACTTCCTAACCTCCTGTCCAACGTATGACCATAGATACATATTTCCCTCAGTTTACACAGACAGACACAGAATTTGAAAACAAATCCAATTTTTTGATGAACTCCCATATCTATTGGGTGAAATACCACAGTGTGACATCACAGCAGAAAGATTTGTGACCTGTTGCCACGAGAAAAGGTCAAGCAGTGAAGAACAAGCACCACTGTAAATACAACCCATATTGATTTGTATTTTCCCTTGTGTACGTTAACTATTTGTTCATCGTTACAACAATGTACAGTATATTACCATAATATGACATTTGAAATATCTCTATTCCTTTGGAACCTATTTTTCTATTGTTTATTTCACTTGTGTTTATTATCTATTTCACTTGCTTTGGCAATGTAAACATATGTTTCCCATGCCACTAAAGCACCTTCAACTGAAATTGAGAGAGCGAGAGAGGGAAGGGTTTGTGTTGAGGATCACCCTCTGCTGCCAGTGTTTATAAGGTTTGAGATGAGATGCCAGTATTTGTACAGTTTGAGATGCCAGTGTTTATAAGGTTTGAGATGAGATGCCAGTCTTTGTACAGTTTGAGATGCCAGTGTTTATAAGGTTTGAGATGAGATGCCAGTCTTTGTACAGTTTGAGATGCCAGTGTTTATAAGGTTTGAGATGAGATGCCAGTGTTTATAAGGTTTGAGATGAGATGCCTTTTTAGCTAATCCTTCCTCTAATCCTTCCTGTAACCCTTCCTCTAACCCTTCCTCTAACCGTTTAGCTCACCCTTCCCCATCTCAAACCTTATAAACACTGGCATCTCATCTCAAACCTTATAAACACTAACCCTTTTAGCTAACCCTTCCCCTATACTCAGTTTAGTATTAAGTTACATTTTGTATGGATGCATAAGTCAAGCAAAATCAAAAGTAGAGTGGTTGGTCAGGGTGGATGGCTGGGCATGTAGTGAGGGAGAGTGGTTGGTCAGGGTGGATGGCTGGGCATGTAGTGAGGGACAGTGGTTGGTCAGGGTGGATGGCTGGGCGTGTAGTGAGGGAGAGTGGTTGGTCAGGGTGGATGGCTGGGCATGTAGTGAGGGACAGTGGTTGGTCAGGGTGGATGGCTGGGCGTGTAGTGAGGGAGAGTGGTTGGTCAGGGTGGATGGCTGGGCGTGTAGTGAGGGAGAGTGGATGGCTGGGCGTGTAGTGAGGGAGAGTGGTTGGTCAGGGTGGATGGCTGGGCGTGCAGTGAGGGAGAGTGGTTGGTCAGGGTGGATGGCTGGGCGTGTAGTGAGGGAGAGTGGTTGGTCAGGGTGGATTGGTATCGTGCGATCGTCTAGCAACTCAAATTTTGCGAGCTCAAATCTCACTACTACTTTGCAACCACTTCGCATGTTAGCTAACGTCCACTAACCTTAACCCTTCCCTAAGCCTTCCCATGACCTTTTTAGCTAATCCTTCCTCTAATCCTTCCTCTAACCCTTCCTCTAACCCTTCCTCTAACCCTTCCTCTAACCCTTCCTCTAACCTTTCCTCTAACCGTTTAGCTCACCCTTCCCCTAACCCTTCCCCTAACCCTTCCCCTATCAAATTCCCATAACCCTTCCCCTAACCCCTAACCCCTTCCCCTTCCCCTAACCCTTCCCCTAACCCTTTTAGTGAACACTTCCATAACCCTTGCCCTAACCCTTCCCCCTAATCAAATTAACCCTTTTATTTAAACCCTTCCCCTAACCCCTTCCCCTAACCCTTCCCCTAACCCTTTTAGCTAACCCTTCCCCTAACCCTTCCCTTAACCCTTTTAGTTAACCCTTCCCCTAACCCTTCCCCTAACCCTTTTAGCTAACCTTCCCCTAACCCTTTTAGCTAACCCTTCCCCTAATCCTTCCCCTAACCCCTTCCACTAACCCCTTCCCCTAACCCTTTTAGTTAACCCTTCCCCTAACCCTCCCCTTAACCCTCCCCTTAAGCCTAACCCCTTTAGCTAACCCTTCCCCTAACACTCCCCTTAACCCTTTTAGCTAACCCCTAACCCCCCTAACCCTTCCCCTAACCCTTCCCCTAACCCTCCCCTTAACCCTCCCCTTAACCCTTTAGCTAACCCTTCCCCTAACCCCTTCCCCTAACCTTTTAGCTAACCCTTCCCCTAACCCCTTCCCCTAACCCTCCCCCCCTAACCCTTCCCTATCCCCTTCTCCTAACCCTTCCCCTAACCCTTTTAGCTAACCCTGTCCCTAACCCTTTTAGCTAACCCTCCCCTAACACTTTCAGTTAACCCTCCCCTAACACTTTTAGCTAACTCTTCCCCTAAACCTTTGCCTAACCCTCTTAGCTAACCCTTCCCCTAACCCTCTAGGCTAACCCTTCCACTAACCCTTCTCCTAACCCTTCCCCTAACCCCTTCCCCTAAACCTTCCCCTAACCCCTTTAGCTAACCCTTCCCCTAACCCTTTTAGCTAACCCTTCCCCTAACCCTTAGCTAAACCTCCCCTAACCCCTTTAGCTAACCCTTCCCCTAACCCTTTAGCTAACCCTCCCCCTTCCCCTAACCCTTCCCCTTCCCCTAACCCTTCCCCTAACCCCTTTAGCTAACCCTTCCCTAATCCTTCTCCTAACCCTTCCCCTAACACTTTTAACCCTCCCCTAACCCCTTCCCCTTAACCCTTCCCCTTAACCCTTCCCCTTAACCCTTCCCCTTAACCCTCCCCTTAACCCTCTTAGTTAACCCTTCCCCTAACCCTCCCCTTAACCCTTTTAGCTAACCCTTCCCCTAACCCTTTTAGCTAACCCTCCCCTAACACTTTTAGTTAACCCTCCCCTAACACTTTTAGCTAACCCTTCCCCTAAACCTTTGCCTAACCCTCTTAGCTAACCCTTCCCCTTCCCCTAACCCTTCAACCCTTAACCCTCTTCCCTAACCCTCCCCTAACCCCCCCTAACCCCTTTAGCTAACCCTTCCCCTAACCCTTCCCCTAACCCTCTTAGCTAACCCTTCCCCTAACCCTCTTAGCTAACCCTTCCCCTAACCCTCTTAGCTAACCCTCCCTTTAACCCTTCCCCTAACCCTTCCCCTAACCCTTAGCCACCCTTCCCCTAACCCCTTCCCTAACCCTTCCCTAACCCTTCCCTTAACCCTCTTAGCTAACCCTTCCCTTAACCCTTTAGCTAACCCTTCCCCTAACCCTCTAAGCTAACCCTTCCACTAACCATTCCACTAACCCTTCTCCTAACCCTTCCCTAACCCTTCCCCTAACCCTTCTAACCCCTAACCCTTCCCCTAACCCCTTTAGCTAACCCTAACCCTTCCCTAACCTTCCCCTCACCCTTCCCCTAACCCCTTCTCCTAACCCTTCCCCTAACCCTCTAGCTAACCCTTCCCCCAACCCTCCCCCTAACCCTTCCCTTAACCCTCTTAGCTAACCCTTCCCCTAACCCTTCCCCTAACCCTTCTAACCCTAACCCTTCCCCTTACCCTTCCCCTAACCCTCTTAGCTAACCCTTCCCCTAACCCTTCCCCTAACCCTCTTAGCTAACCCTTCCCATAACCCTCTTAGCTAACCATTCCCCTAACCCTTCCCCTAACCCTCTTAGCTAACCCTTCCCCTAACCCTTCCCCTAACCCTCTTAGCTAACCCTTCCCCTAACCCTCTTAGCTAACCCTTCCACTAACCCCTAACCCTTCCCCTAACCCCTTTAGCTAACCCTAACCCTTCCCCTAACCCCTTTAGCTAACCCTAACCATTCCCCTAACCCTTCCCCTAACCCTTCCCCTAACCCTCTTAGCTAACCCTTCCCCTAACCCTCTTAGCTAACCCTTCCCCTAACCCTTCCCCTAACCCTCTTAGCTAACCCTTCCCCTAACCCTCTTAGCTAACCCTTCCCCTAACCCTTCCCCTAACCCTTAGCTAACCCTTCCCCTAACCCCTTTAGCTAACCCTTCCCTAACCCTTCCCTCTTAGCTAACCCTTCCCCTAACCCTCTTAGCTAACCCTTCCCCTAACCCCTTTAGCTAACCCTTCCCTAACCCCTTTAGCTAACCCTTCCCTAACCCTTACCTAACCCTTCCCCTAACCCTCTTAGCTAACCCTTCCCTAACCCTCTTAGCTAACCCTTCCCCTAACCCTCTTAGCTAACCCTTCCCCTAACCCTCTTAGCTAACCCTTCCCCTAACCCTCTTAGCTAACCCTTCCCTAACCCCTTTAGCTAACCCTTCCCTAACCCTTCCCCTACCACCTTTAGCTAACCCTTCCCCTAACCCTTTTAGTTAACCCTTCCCCTAACCCTCTTAGCTAACCCTTCCCTAACCCTTCCCCTAACCCTTCCCCTAACCCCTTTAGCTAACCCTTCCCTAACCCTTCCCCTAACCCTTTAGCTAACCCTTCCCCTAACCCCTTTAGCTAACCCTTCCCCCTAACCCTTTTTAACCCCCTAACCCTTTAGCTAACCCTTCCCCTAACCCCTTTAGCTAACCCTTCCCCTAACCCCTTTAGCTAACCCTTCCCTAACCCTTCCCCTAACCCTTTAGCTAACCCCTTTAGCTAACCCTTCCCCTAACCCGTTTAGCTAGCCCTTCCCTTAACCCCCAAGCCCTAGCCTTGCTAACGTTAGTCAGCTTCCAGGATGAATCGTTTTGGGGTTATAGAGAACTGATTGGTTGGGGATATTCACTGGGTGCTTTGCTCACAGCTGTTGACACTATATGATATTCTAATGAGTGTTGCTGGCGCAGTGGTTAATGTGGACACATTTAAAGGCTCTGGGAGGAAGAGCGATTAGGAAGGGAGGGGAAAAGGGGGAGACTGAGGGGTAAGGGAGGGAGAGGAAGGATGGCTGTGAGAAGAGTGTGAGGCTTAAGATGATGTCTTTGATGGTATAAGGAAAACTCACAGGGGGGATGAGAGGGAGGTGGTGAAGGAGAGGGAGGTGGTGAAGGAGAGGGAGGTGGTGAAGGAGAGGGAGGTGGTGAAGGAGAGGGAGGTGGTGAAGGAGAGGGAGGTGGTGAAGGAGGTGGAGGTGGTGAAGGAGGTGGAGAGGGAGGTGGAGGTGGAGGTGGAGAGGGAGGTGGAGGTGGAGAGGGAGGTGGAGGTGGATAGGGAGGTGGAGGTGGATAGGGAGGTGGAGAGGGAGGTGGAGGTGGATAGGGAGGTGGAGAGGGAGGAGGTGGAGGTGGAGGAGGAGAGGGTGTGAAGCACAATATATTAGCCATGATGGGCATACAACATACAGAGAATACACACATAACCTCTGCCTTGTCATAACACAGGATACTCTCCTTCATGGTTAACACATCTACCAGGGTAATTGACAGGGCCAATATAGTCTGATATGTACTGTGTGGATACGTAGTCAAATTAGAGAATATACCTCTCCTCAGAGCATTACAGTCAGATAATCAAGAGTGCTTAAATGTCAGGACTCTTTAAATGTTCTGACTCTCTCGGTTATTGCTTTGCTAATATCAGCAGGAGTGAAATCTCTCTCAGATGTCCTTTACTGAAGCTGAGAATAAAATACCGTTGTTGTGATAGATATAAGGCCTTCAGTGACCCACACACACACACACACACTACATACTGTGACAACAACTTAATGACATGAATAAGACAGAACAACACACTGGCATCTCTCTGCCTCCTATTGACAGGATCCCTCCTCAACACACTGGCATCTCTCTGCCTCCTACTGACAGGATCCCTCCTCAACAACACACTGGCATCTCTCTGCCTCCTATTGACAGGATCCCTCCTCAACAACACACTGGCATCTCTCTGCCTCCTACTGACAGGATCCCTCCTCAACAACACACTGGCATCTCTCTGCCTCCTACTGACAGGATCCCTCCTCAACACACTGGCATCTCTCTGCCTCCTACTGACAGGATCCCTCCTCAACAACACACTGGCATCTCTCTGCCTCCTAGTGACAGGATCCCTCCTCCTCAACACACTGGCATCTCTCTGCCTCCTATTGACAGGATCCCTCCTCAACACACTGGCATCTCTCTGCCTCCTATTGACAGGATCCCTCCTCAACAACACACTGGCATCTCTCTGCCTCCTATGACAGGATCCTGACAGGATCCCTCCTCAACAACACACTGGCATCTCTCTGCCTCCTACTGACAGGATCCCTCCTCCTCAACACACTGGCATCTCTCTGCCTCCTACTGACAGGATCCCTCCTCAACACACTGGCATCTCTCTGCCTCCTACTGACAGGATCCCCCTCAACACACTGGCATCTCTCTGCCTCCTACTGACAGGATCCCTCCTCAACACACTGGCATCTCTCTGCCTCCTACTGACAGGATCCCTCCTCAACACACTGGCATCTCTCTGCCTCCTACTGACAGGATCCCTCCTCAACACACTGGCATCTCTCTGCCTCCTACTGACAGGATCCATCCTCAACACACTGGCATCTCTCTGCCTCCTGTTGACAGGATCCCTCAACAACACACTGGCATCTCTCTGCCTCCTATTGACAGGATCCCTCCTCAACAACACACTGGCATCTCTCTGCCTCCTACTGACAGGATCCCTCCTCAACACACTGGCATCTCTCTGCCTCCTACTGACAGGATCCCTCCTCAACAACACACTGGCATCTCTCTGCCTCCTACTGACAGGATCCATCCTCAAAAAATTCCTTTGTCAAAAAAAATAATGAAAACAATGAAAATTATAAAACATCATCTTGAGTCACATGTGGGTTCTATTCACCAATATAATAAAAGGTGTCATTGAAAACGGTTAAATGGCCTGTATGGAGCCAGGCTGTGTGGAACCAACCATATGGCGGTATTCACATCTCCTGGTTTTATACATGTTTCCTTTGACATCAATACCGCGCCGGGTATCCAGTGGAGTCTGGATCGCGTCCAAAACAATTATAAAGTTGCCGTGGAAACGGCGGCCGTGAGCCAGCGAGAGGCATGCTGTCTCCGCTCAGACACCCACATGGAGAAAAGTCACAGCTAACAAAGACTATGACAAGCGAACAGAGAGAGAGAGAGAGATGGGGGGAGAATGAGAGGGAGGGAGAGAGAGAGAGAACGAAGGAAGGAAGAAAGGGAGAGAGAAAGAGAGACAGATAGAGGGAAGGAAGGAAGGAAGTCACAGCTAACAAATAGCATGAAAGCAGAGAGAGAGAGAGAGAGAGAGAGATATTTTGCTCAAATATAAATATTTCACTTCCAAACACATATCTATTTGTGTATGTAGACCTGATGCATCTGTGTGGTTTAGTTAGATTACTTGTTAGATATTACTGCACTGTCGGGAACTAGAAACACAAGCCTTTTCCTACACTCGCAGTAACATCTGCTAACCATGTTTATGTGACCAATGCGATTTGATACTGTACACTCGCACTGTGTAAAATGGCCTGTTTCCAAATGTATAGTCAGAATATATTTAATAATCATAAAAAGTAGTAACTCGGTATTGAGAAGTGATGATGAAAAGAGAGCTGGATCGCTCGTTTTTAAAAACTTCTCAAAAAGAATGTTACACTATAAATTTAATGGAGTCTATATGCATACAACTCATGTCATCAATTACATATCCAAATGTTTAACCTTTAAATGCAGTGGGCTAAATCAGGGTCACACAGAGTGTTTAACCTTTAAATGCAGTGGGCTAAATCAGGGTCACAGAGTGTTTAACCTTTAAATGCAGTGGACTAAATCAGGGTCACAGAGTGTTTAACCTTTAAATGCAGTGGGCTAAATCAGGGTCACACAGAGTGTTTAACCTTTTACCACGGTGGGCTAAATCAGGGTCACAGAGTGTTTAACCTTTTACCACAGTGGGCTAAATCAGGGTCACACAGAGTATTTAACCTTTTACCACAGTGGGCTAAATGTTGTCAAATGAGATTTAAACACCAGTTATATTTCAAAACCCTCACAATAAGACGATACATTTGGAGGAGGTTTAATATCCTGACCTAGTGAGATATACAGTGCCTTGCAAAAGTATTCGGCCCCTTTGAACTTTGCGACCTTTTGCCACATTTCAGGCTTCAAACATAAAGATATAAAACTGTATTTTTTTGTGAAGAATCAACAACAAGTGGGACACAATCATGAAGTGGAACGACATTTATTGGATATTTCAAACATTTTTAACAAATCAAAAACTGAAAAATTGGGCGTGCAAAATTATTCAGCCCCTTTACTTTCAGTGCAGCAAACTCTCTCCAGAAGTTCAGTGAGGATCTCTGAATGATCCAATGCTGACCTAAATGACTAATGATGATAAATACAATCCACCTGTGTGTAATCAAGTCTCCGTATAAATGCACCTGCACTGTGATAGTCTCAGAGGTCCGTTAAAAGCGCAGAGAGCATCATGAAGAACAAGGAACACACCAGGCAGATCCGAGATACTGTTGTGAAGAAGTTTAAAGCCGGATTTGGATACAAAAATATTTCCCAAGCTTTAAACATCCCAAGGAGCACTGTGCAAGTGATAATATTGAAATGGAAGGAGTATCAGACCACTGCAAATCTACCAAGACCTGGCCGTCCCTCTAAACTTTCAGCTCATACAAGGAGAAAACTGATCAGAGATGCAGCCAAGAGGCCCATGATCACTCTGGATGAACTGCAGAGATCTACAGCTGAGGTGGGAGACTCTGTCCATAGGACAACAATCAGTCGTATATTGCACAAATCTGGCCTTTCGAAGAGTGGCAAGAAGAAAGCCATTTCTTAAAGATATCCATAAACAGTGTCGTTTAAAGTTTGCCACAAGACCACCTGGGAGACACACCAAACATGTGGAAGAAGGTGCTCTGCTCAGATGAAACCAAAATTGAACTTTTTGGCAACAATGCAAAACGTTATGTTTGGCGTAAAAGCAACACAGCTCATCACCCTGAACACACCATACCCACTGTCAAACATGGTGGTGTCAGCATCATGGTTTGGGCCTGCTTTTCTTCAGCAGGGACAGGGAAGATGGTTAAAAATGGGAAGATGGATGGAGCCAAATACAGGACCATTCTGGAAGAACCTGATGGAGTCTGCAAAAGACCTGAGACTGGGACGGAGATGTCTTCCAACAAGACAATGATCCAAAACATAAAGCAAAATGTACAATGGAATGGTTATAAAATAAACATATCCAGGTCTTTATGTTTGAAGCCTGAAATGTGGCAAAAGGTCGCAAAGTTCAAGGGGGCCGAATAATTTCGCAAGGCACTGTACATGGAGGAGGCTCATGCTAGTCATATTTACTACATTCTTATGTCATTCCTGTGTGGGGGTCCTGTGTGGCTCAGTCGGTAGAGCACGGCGCTTGCAATGCCAAGCGTCGTGGGTTCGATTCCCGCTGGGGCCACCCATATGTAAAAGTAGTGGCCCCAGCCGACTTGTAAGTCGCTTTGGACAAAAGCGTCTGCTAAATGGGATATATTATTATATTATTTTTATATTATTCTCACTGGCACCAAAAGTTTAAAACGTGTTGATCAGGGACAGAATGCAGTTGGACCATCAAATAACTGGCATGTAAATTACTCTTACATATTCCACGTGGATGAGGATATTTGAAATCTAATCAAAGCCTATTGGTTGGCAACTTGTTTAGAACTAGGACAGAGTCATTTATAACAGACTTAACGTAGGTACAGTAGATCCCCTAATTGTCCGGATATTATTCATCCTAATCAGAAAGGTTTTTTACATGGACAATATATTGGAGATAATATAAGAACTGGAAACAATAGAACAAGGGATATCCTCCTCTTCTCCCGAAGAGGAGAGGCGAGAAGGATCAGAGGACCAATATGCGGCGTGGTAAGTGTCCATGGTTCTTTTTAATACGTAAAGGTACACATGAACAACTGACTACAAAAACAAGAAACGTGAAAACCCCAAACAGTCCTATCTGGTGCAGACACAGAGACAGGAACAATCACAGTGTCCATGGTTATTTTAATAAGAAATACTACACATGAACACGACTGAAATACAAAAACAATAAATGTGGAACGAACGAAACCCAAAACAGTCCCGTGTGGCACAAACACTGACACAGGAAACAAACACCCACAAACAGTGAAACCCACCTAAGTATGATTCTCAATCAGAGACAACTAATGACACCTGCCTCTGAGAACCATACTCGGCCGAAACATAGAAATCCCCAAATCATAGAAAAACAAACATAGACTGCCCACCCCAACTCACGCCCTGACCATCCTAAATAATGACAAAACAAAGGAAATAAAGGTCAACTATGAAATATCTGGGAAACCAGGTCTGGTCTTCATAGCTAACTTTGAAAAGGTTTTTGATGAAGTACAACTGGAATACATACACACACAACTACCATTCAAAAGTTTTAGGTCACTTAGAAATGTCCTTGTTTTTGAAAGAAAAACCAAATGTTTGTCCAATAAAATAACATCAAATTGAGCCAAAATACAGTGTAGACATTGTTAAAATCTCTTAAAAATTGGCACTTTTTTTTCAATATTCGCCTAAAATGACCTACTGAAATACAACTGTCTGTAGCTCAGTCCCTGAAGCAAGAATATGTCACACCCTGATCTGTTTCACCTGTCCATTGATCATTTGATGAAAGCAAAGTTTGAAGTACACAATTATTATTTCAATTAAATATAATTATTTATAACCTTGTCAAAGAAATGTCAACCTTGTCAACGTCTTGACTGTATTTCCTATTCATTACGCAACTCATTTCATGTATGTTTTCATGGAAAACAAGGACATTTTTAAGTGACCCCAAACTTTTGAACGGTAGTGTAAATGCTCATCTCTTAACCCATCTCTTATAAAATGGGTTAAAGGGACCCTAGATGTAAAGTAGTAAATAATGCCTTCTCAGAAATTATGAAACTGTCAAGAAGAGTAAAATAAGGTTGTCCACTATCGGCATATCTATTTATTATTGCCATCAAAATTGTAGCTATTAAAATCAGATCCAACAGCAATATAATTGGATTAGAAATCCAGGGTTTAAAAATAAAGGTTTCATTGTACGCTGATAATTCAGGCGGGACAGTCGCGTCACACTTGGCCAATAGCCAGGGAAAATGCAGAGCGCCAAATAAAATTAAAAATACTAAAATAATCTAACTTTCATTAAATCACACATGTAAGATACCAAATTAAAGCTCCAGTCATTGTGAATCCAACCAACATGTCAGATTTCAAAAAGGCTTGTCGGTGAAGGCATAAGATGCTATTATCTGATGATAGCACAACAGTAAACAAAGAGTAGCATATTTCAACCCTGCATGCGCAACACAAAACACAGAAATAAAATATAAATCATGCCTTACCTTTGAGCTTCTTTTGTTGGCACTCCAATATGTCCCATAAATATCCAAATGGTTCTTTTGTTCGATTAATTCAGTCCATATATATCCAAAATGTTCATTTATTTGGCGCGTTTGATCCAGAAAAACACAGCTTCCAATTAGCGCAACTTCACTACAAAATATCTCACAAGTTACCTGTAAACTTTGCCAAAACATTTCAAACTACTTTTTAGGTATTTTTAATTTTAAATAATCGATCAAATTGAAGACGGGACTTTGTGTTCAATACAGGAAGACAACAAACTACGCTACTTTTCAAGTCATGCGCCTCTCTCAAAGTCCACTTCAAATTGCACTCATTCAAGATGGCCGTACTTCATTTCACAAAGGAATAACCTCAACCAATTTCTAAAGACTGGTGACATCCAGTGGAAGCAGTAGGAACTGCAAACAAGTCCCGTAGAAATCTAGTTTCCCAATGAAATCTCATTGAATAGACAGTCACCTCAAAAAAAAAGAGAATCTGAATGATTTGTCCTCGGGGTTTTGCTACATAAGTTCTGTTACAGACAAACAGTTTTAGAAATTTCAGAGTGTTTTCTGTCCAAATCTACTAATAATATGCATATCTTATATTCTGGGGACGAGTAGCAGGAAGTTGAAATTGGGCACAGTATTTATCCAAAATAATTTATCCCGAAGAAGTTTTAAACTTACTTTTTCTAACCTCTCTGGATTAAAACCAAATTATGATCAGTGTAATATATTACGTATTGGATCACTAAAAAAATATAACATTACCGTGTAGTTTACCAATTAAATGGTCGATGGGGATGTGGACATACTCAGTATTCATATCCTGAAAGAAAAATTCTCACTACAATACATTTTATAGAAATTTTGTAAAAATAGGTAAGATGGAAAGGAAAATACCGGTCTATTTGTGGTAAAATCACCATGATGAACTCTAGTTTCTTCTCTCTTCTTCTCTTCTTCTCTCTGTTTACCTATTTGCTAATGGTTTTACTTACAGGTAGCAACTTTTTTATTTTATTATATGAACAAAAAAATATTCATATTTCCTTGGGAACGGCAAGACAGACAAAATTAAACAGGGCTATTTATATAATGAATATGAATTCAGAGGGCAGAAATGATTAAATATTAATGCATTAGACCTCTCACTAAAGGCTTCAGTCATACAAAAGTTATACTCAAATCTGAACTGGTTCTCTAGCAAATGAATAAGAATGTCTCACCCCATGTTCAGTCATACAAAAATTGTACTTAAATCATATCTACCTTTATTTAACTAGGCAAGTGAGTTAAGAACAAATTCTTACTTCCAATGATGGCCTAGGAACAGTAGGTTAACTGGCTGTTCCTGTTCAGGGACAGAATGACAGTCTAGGAAGAATGACGGCCTGGGCAGTGGGTTAACTGCCTGTTCAGGGGCAGAATGACGGCCTGGGAACAGTGGGTTAACTGCCTGTTCAGTGGGGGAGGGGCAGAATGACGGCCTGGGAACAGTGGGTTAACTGCCTGTTCAGGGGCAGAATGACGGCCTGGGAACAGTGGGTTAACTGCCTGTTCAGGGGCAGAATGACGGCCTGGGAACAGTGGGTTAACTGCCTGTTCAGGGGCAGAATGACGGCCTGGGAACAGTGGGTTAACTGCCTGTTCAGGGGCAGAATGACGGCCTGGGAACAGTGGGTTAACTGGAACAGTGGGTTAACTGCCTGTTCAGGGGCAGAATGACGGCCTGGGAACAGTGGGTTAACTGCCTGTTCAGGGGCAGAATGACGGCCTGGGAACAGTGGGTTAACTGCCTGTTCAGGGGCAGAATGACGGCCTGGGAACAGTGGGTTAACTGCCTGTTCAGGGGCAGAATGACGGCCTGGGAACAGTGGGTTAACTGCCTGTTCAGGGGCACGGCCTGGGAACAGTGGGTTAACTGCCTGTTCAGGGGCAGAATGACGGCCTGGGAACAGTGGGTTAACTGCCTGTTCAGGGGCAGAATGACGGCCTGGGAACAGTGGGTTAACTGCCTGTTCAGGGGCAGAATGAGGGGCAGAATGGCCTGGGAACAGTGGGTTAACTGCCTGTTCAGGGGCAGAATGACGGCCTGGGAACAGTGGGTTAACTGCCTGTTCAGGGGCAGAATGACGGCCTGGGAACAGTGGGTTAACTGCCTGTTCAGGGGCAGACTGTTCAGGGGCAGAATGACGGCCTGGGAACAGTGGGTTAACTGCCTGTTCAGGGGCTGACGGCCTGGGAACAGTGGGTTAACTGCCTGTTCAGGGGCAGAATGACGGCCTGGGAACAGTGGGTTAACTGCCTGTTCAGGGGGTTGGGAACAGTGGGTTAACTGCCTGTTCAGGGGCAGAATGACGGCCTGGGAACAGTGGGTTAACTGCCTGTTCAGGGGCAGAATGACGGCCCAGTGGGTTAACTGCCTGTTCAGGGGCAGAATGACGGCCTGGGAACAGTGGGTTAACTGCCTGGGCAGAATGACGGCCTGGGAACAGTGGGTTAAAGGGGCAGTGGGTTAACTGCCTGAGGGCCTGGGAACAGTGGGTTAACTGCCTGTTCAGGGGCAAACTGTTGGGCAGAATGACGGCCTAGGAACAGTGGGTTAACTGCCTGTTCAGGGGCACGGCCTGGGAACATGGGTTAACTGCCTGTTCCAGAATAGGAACAGTGGGTTAACTGCCTGTTCAGGGGCAGAGACACAGATCTGTACCTTGTCAGGGGCAGAATGACGGAGGATGCCTTGAAACACTTGGTCTATGGTCTAACCACCACCCTGCCGCCCCTCCCCTCTAACCACTAGGGCTAACCACTGCTACCCTGCCTCCTCCCTCTAACCACTAGGCTACCTGCCACCTCTACACTCTAACCACTAGGCTACCCAGCCGCCCTCCGACATCCCACAATATGCAGCTCCTTCTTATAACAAGTACTACACATGTTGGAATATTTATTCTATCTTTACACTAACTTACATTTAGTGTGCCGCCCCTCCCCTCTAAAAGGGGGCCATTTTGGGTTGAGACAATCATTCAGTGGGCCGGGACAGATCTTTAATTTGTTCAACTTTTTATTCCCATATTATCAATTATCAATTGAGAGCAAATTCAGAGCAATAGATTTGTTCAACTTTTTATTCCCATATTATGTACAAAGCACAAATAAATAAATAAATACATAAATAAAATATACACACATCAAATGGGCTACATCACATGTATAAGACCCATATTAAGGGTTTCCTCAGTAGCGAAAATGTCCCTCCTTCTTGACTTAGTTCACCTTGCAATATGTCATTTTCCGGGCAGCTCCACTATCTCACTCTCTATTCCAGCACGGTCAGGACGGAGGGCTGTGATGACTGGGGTCAGAGATGACACTGGCACATGAAAATGGGTCTCAATGAAGTTGAAAAACTTCTTGTACTCCATGATATCCTTGAATCTTGACTCAAACTCCAACTTCAACTCTTCCAACACACGCACACATGCATCATAGCTAAAATGTATGCATGTCTGTCTGGAGGTGGTGACTGATCTGAGTTTTGGGAAATGAACAAACTGTCTGTCAGGTATGAACAGTGTGGTGATTTTGGTTTGAAATGCTGTGACCGCACACAGCATTTTGCCTAGAGTTTTAGCTTTCCCTTGGAGCTGGAGATTCACCATGTTCAGGTGGGAGGTGATGTCCATTAATTAAGCCAGCTTTTATATCCACTGTGGATTGTCCTTCTCTAGCTCCTCTCTCCCCTGGCTTGCAGCAAATTCACAGAGTTGAGGGAGAGAGAGAAATCTTTCCAAAACCATGAGACAGCCATCTCACCTCATTGTGAAATATCAAGTCGCTGTATTCTGTCTGTTATTCCTCCAGCAACTGACGGAATTGCCGGTGATTCAGTGCCCTCGCAATAATAATGTTCACAACATGCACAACTTGCTTGTTGCATCACAAGTGCTTCCTGTTGAAAGATCCAATGGAACATAACACATTTGGGAATATCCTCTCTCTTTCTCATCAGGCCTATGAGTCCCTTCTCCTCCCCTCGCATGATTGGGGCAATGCCAGATTTGACCAATCAATATTATTATCAGCAAAAAATGTAACAAGGGCTATCAGAATATCCTCTCCTCGTGTTTGTCCCTGAAGGGCCTGTAAACATAAAAGTTCCTCTCTGAATGACTCATTTTGAGGGAAGAGGATCCAAACACATGATTGGACAATGTCCCTTACATCAGTGCTTTCATCATGCTCAATACTGAAACTCGGCGCCACTGATATGTCAGTAATCATTTGCTTACCGATGCCCTCTCCCATGTCTTCTATCCGTCTTGCTATGGTCGAGTCTGAGAGTTGCAGTCGCTTAATTTGCTTTAAAATAGCTTCCTTGTTTGTGAAATCAGCATACAATATTTTGGCTGAGGCCAAAAAAACATTATTTGACAATCTCCGCGTCTGTGAAGGCCTTCTTGTTTCCCACGAGTATCGAAAGCAATCTCGTATGCTGCCTACGTCGTTTTCTCTGCAACAGTGCTAGATGTACTTTGAGTTGTGCTATTTTGCTGTTTCGGAGGTTGCTTTGTGGTGGATATGTTTTGTCGAAGGTGAACACCGTGTGACTGGACATGTCGCTCTGTATTTGCTCGTTTAAAACAGACTGACATTAAGGCAAATAAGACTAAGTGAACTATTCCAATCATGCACTACAAAAAAAATACTTGTCTGTCCATTTCTCCTGGAACTTTGTGTTCTTCTTGAATCAACCGTAACCTTCTCTTAGCCGTTAGCTACGATATCAGCTGCATTTCCTCACCACATCTTCCTGATTTTCCTGGTTCTCCGGTGGTTGTTCGTTCATATCTGTCACGTTGTTCTCAAGCTCTTCCCCCTCATTTTCATTGTTAATAGATTTACGTTTATTTTTTTTTACAATAAATTGATCCGTGTCGACCAGACTACAAAATTAGCTAGTAGCACACCGATATGTGTCGGTCGTTGCAGCTGAGCAGTTGCGTTCTATTTTGGCCTTTCTGTTCAACAGCAGCGCTGTGCTGCCATCTTTCTGCCATCCAGTGAACAATAGAGACATTCATTGAAGTGATTCAAGCCTGCATGAAACACATTGAATTGAAATTGTATCATTGTTATGTTTGATGAATGGAAAATAGGTAAATCACCGCGAGCCACAAATGAAGGGCAGCGGGCTGAGCAATGAGTGCCACTGGTGTAGAGCAAGACACAGATCTGCATCGCATCCGGATGTGATTGGGAGTCCCATAGGGTGGGGCACAACTGGCCCCGCGTTGCCCGGGTTTAGCCGGTGTAGATTGTCATTGTAAATAAGAATTTGTTCTTAAAACTGACTTGCCTAGTTAAATAAAGGGTACACACACATTATATATATATATATATATATTTTTTTTTTTATCTCCGGTTTTCGTCAGTCATCCGAGAAAGTGGTCCAAGGTAGTATCCTCAGTAACTACTGCAGAGGAGCTCAATCTCGTGCAGCAGCCTTATACACCTCATCAGTTTGAATTGCCTGTAGCAGCCTGTAGTCTTGAAGGCTCCTTAGCCAGCGAGAGACCTTTAAGACCCTGTCTTCCTCTAGTAGTTCAATGATCAGGTCTTTTTGAGGCGACCAGTTGTTTAGACTACTTTAAGTGTATAAATCAGTAAATTATTTTTCATTCCCTCTTGGTGAACATGTCACACGTCTCAGGTGTTATTTCAAGTATAAAATCCACAAGTGCTGTAATTTCAATCATTTCATTCAAACTTTCAGGTTCCTACTTATGTGATGAAACCCTGTGCCCCAATGATTTATAACCTAACGCTACATACTGTATGGTACTGTAATGTATTGTAACCTAATGCTACATACTGTATGGTACTGTAATGTATGGTAGCCTAATGCTACAGACTGTATGGTACTGTAATGTATGGTAGCCTAATGCTACAGACTGTATGGTACTGTAATGTATTTGTAACAGACTGTATGGTACTGTAATGTATTGTAAAGCTACATACTGTACGGTACTGTAATGTATTGTAACCTAATGCTACAGACTGTAATGTACTGTAATGTAAGCCTAATGCTACAGACTAATGTATAATGTATTGTAACCTAATGCTACATACTGTATGGTACTGTAATGTATTGTAGCCTAATGCTACAGACTGTATGGTACTGTAATGTATTGTAACCTAATGCTACTACTGTAATATATTGTAACCTAACTACAGTATGGTACTGTAATGTATTGTAGCCTAATGCTATGCTACAGACTGTATGGTACTGTAATGTATTGTAACCTAATGCTACAGACTGTATGGTACTGTAATGTATTGTAACCTAATGCTACAGACTGTATGGTACTGTAATGTATTGTAGCCTAATGCTACATACTGTATGGTACTGTAATGTATTGTAGCCTAATGCTACTACTGTATGGTACTGTAATGTATTGTAACCTAATGCTACAGACTGTAATGTATTGTAACTGTAATGTACTGTAATGTATTGCCTAATGCTACAGACTGTATGGTACTGTAATGTATTGTAGCCTAATGCTACAGACTGTATGGTACTGTAATGTATTGTAGCCTAACGCTACATACTGTATGGTACTGTAATGTACTGTAATGTGTAACCTAATGCTACAGACTGTATGGTACTGTAATGTATTGTAGCCTAATGCTACATACTGTATGGTACTGTAATGTATTGTAACCTAATGCTACAGACTGTATGGTACTGTAATGTATTGTAACCTAATGCTACAGACTGTATGGTACTGTAATGTATTGTAACCTAATGCTGCTACATGGTACTGTATGGTACTGTAATGTATTGTAACCTAATGCTACTGTATGGTAGACTGTATGTAACCTAATGCTACAGACTGTATGGTAATGTATTGTAACCTAATGCTGTATGGTACATACTGTATGGTACTGTAATGTATTGTAACCTAATGCTACAGACTGTATGGTACTGTAATGTATTGTAGCCTAATGCTACAGACTGTATGGTACTGTAATGTATTGTAACCTAATGCTACAGACTGTATAACCTAATGCTACAGACTGTATGGTACTGTAATGTACTGTTGTAGCCTAACGCTATGGTACTGTAATGTATTGTAACCATACTGTATGGTACTGTAATGTATTGTAACCTAATGCTACAGACTGTATGGTACTGTAATGTATTGTAACCTAATGCTACATACTGTATGGTACTGTAATGTATTGTAACCTAATGCTACAGACTGTATGGTACTGTAATGTATTGTAACCTAATGCTACAGACTGTACGGTACTGTAATGTATTGTAGCCTAATGCTACAGACTGTAATGTATTGTAGCCTAATGCTACAGACAGACTGTAATGTATTGTAACCTAATGCTACTGTATGGTACTGTAATGTATTGTAACCTAATGCTACAGACTGTATGGTACTGTAATGTATTGTAGCCTAATGCTACTACTGTATGGTACTGTAATACTAATGCTACATACTGTACTGTACTGTAATAATTTTGTTAAGCTAATGAACAGGAGGCTGAGATGAGAGCAGAGCAGAGCAGGGTAACTTAATGGACCTGTTTTTACATTCTTCTCTCCTCATTATGGAACAATATGACAACACCCTAGTTAGGAGGAACACAACAGATTACCCACAGTAGGACAGAGCGTCGTCCTTATCCTTCTGGACCTCTCAAGGGGAAAAGGGGCTCCATCTTCAGCAGCCAGACCACAGGGCCTGGACCGTCGCGTTTATAATGGCAAGAACTGGAAACTAATACATTAGGGAAGTTAGTACCTTCTGTGGTGGACAAAAACACTCAGAAGGCAGTCCGATCTCAATCCACAGAAAGACTGCTTCATTACAAGCATACGTACAATGGAAAATCGATTTGACTCGCTCTTTGTTCTCTCAGACATTTTATACAGACAGAGGATGGAATGGGTGTTTCACATGCCCTTCAAATGAGTCCGGTACTTCCGCTTATCACCATTTGAGGGCTAACAGGAACCATGATTGTTTGACAGAAAGTTAGAACGGGGAAGTTTAGAAACAGTTGGAAAACAGACATCTAATTGTATCAGGGAATAAAGCAAAACCTTAAGTCCATACAAAACAACAAATGTTTTATTTAACCAGGCAAGTCAGTTAATTAAGAACAAATTCTTATTTTCAATGACGGCCTAGGAACAGTGGGTTAACTGCCTGTTCAGGGGCAGAACGACAGATTTTGTACCTTGTCAGCTTGGGGATTTGTACTTGCAACCTTTCGGTTACTAGTCCAATGCGTTAACCACTAGGCTACACTGCCACCCCAAATGAGATGTCCTTTTAGGGAATATAACCTGTAATCTAGTATAGTATAGAAATTGGGATAGAAGCATTCTCAGAAGAAACCTGAGACTCAGAAGAAGATATAAGACTTAAGTGTCAAAATTGACAACAAAGTGTAAATAGGATAATTTTGGTAATGAAGTCAGAATCATCCAATACAAGATTTGTACGGACGGGATGGGTATGAATGGTTGGGTAGTGATGGGTATGGTTGGATATGGATGGGATAATGGATAGGATGGGTCTGGATTGGTATGGCTGGGTATGGATGGGTGCGGATGGGATGTGTATGGATGGGTTGGGTATGGGTTAAATGGATGTAAGATTTGGATGGGTGAGTGCATGGATGGGTTGGGATAGGATGTTATGGATGGGTTGGGATGGGTATGAATGGGTTGGGATGGGATATGTATGGATAGTGATGGGTATGGGATGGGATATGTATGGATGAGTATGGATGGGTATGGATGGGTATGGATTATGGATATGGATGGGCATGGTTGGGGGTATGGATGGGTATGGATGGGTTGGGTATGGATAGGATGGGTCTGGATTGGATGGATGGGTATGGATGGGATGGGATGGATGGGTATGGATGGGATGGGTATGGATGAGTATGGATGGTATGGGTTATGGATGGGTATGGATGGGATGGGTATGGATTGGTATGTATGAGTTATGGATGGGTATGGTTGGGTTGGGTGGATGGATGGGTATGGATGGATGGGTTGGGTATGGATGGATGTGTTGGGTATGGTTGGGTGTTGATGGATGGGTTGAATGGGTTGGGTATGGATGGGTTGGTTATGGATGGGATGGTTATGGGGGGGAGTATGGATGGGTTGGATATGGATGGGTATGGATGGGTTGGGTATGGGATGGGGGATGGGTTGTATGGATATGGATGGGTATGGATGGGATGGATGGATGGGTTGGGTATGGATGGGTTGGATATGGATGGAGGGGATTGGTATGGATGGGTTGGGTATGGATGGGTATGGATGGGTTGGGTATGGATGGGGATGGATGTTGATGGGTGGGTATGGATTGGTATGGATGGGTTGGGTGGATGGATGGGATGGGTGGGTATGGATGGGTTGGGTTGAATGGGGAATATGGGATGGATGGGTTGGGATGGTATTGATGGGTGGATGGGATTGGATGTGGATGGGATTGGTTGGGAATGGATGGGATGGGTATGGATTTTATGGGTTGGATTTGAATGGGTTTATGGGTTTTTGGGATATTTTATGGATTTATTTAACTATGGGATGGGTTGGGCATGGAGTATGGGAACAAATTCTTATTTTCAATGACGGTATGGATGGGTTGGGTATGGATGGGTTGGGTTCGGGTGGGTATGGAGGAACATGGATGGGTTGGGTATGGATGGGTTGGGTATGGATGGGGAACGACATTGGTGTGGATTTGGTGTGGATGGGTTGGGTTGGGTGGGTATGGATGGGTTGGGTATGGGGTTTGGTATGGATGGGTTGGGTATGGAACCTTCATGGATGGGTTGGGTATGGATGGGTGGATGGATGGGTGTGGATGGGTTGGGTATGGATGGGATTGGGTATGGATGGGATGGGTATGGATGGGTATGGATGGGTCTGATGGATGGGTTGGATATGGATGGGTTGGGTATGGATGGGTATGATGGGTATGGATGGGTTGGGGTATGGATGGGTGGGTATGGATGGGTATGATGGGTTGGGTGGATGGATGGGTTGGGTATGGATGGGATGGGTGGATATGGATGGGATGGGTATATGGATGGATGGGGTGGTATGGATGGGTTGGGTATGGATGGGATGATGGTATGGATGGGTTTGGATGGGTATGGATGAGTATGGATGGGATGGGTATGGATGGGTATGGTATGGATGGGTTGGGATGGGATGGGTATGGTATGGTTGGGTGGGTATGGATGGATGGGTGGATGGGTTGGGTATGGGGTGGATGGGGGTATGGATGGGTTGTATGGATGGGTATGGATGGTTGGGGGTATGGTTGGGGATGGATGGGTTGGGTATGGATGGTATGGTGGGATGGGGTGGTTATGGATGGTGGGGTGGGTATGGATGGGTTGGGTATGGATGGTGGTTGGGTATGGATTGTGGATGGGTATGGATGGGATGGGATGGGTATGGATGGTTTGGGTATGGATGGTTTGGGTATGGATGGATGGATTTGGGTATGGATGGGTATGGATGGGTGGATGGATGGGATGGGTGGATGGATGGATGGATGGGTATGGATGGTTTGGGTATGGATGGGATGGTTATGGATATGGATGGGATGGATGGGGTATGGATGGGTTGGTTGGGGTATGGATGGATGGGTATGGATGTATGGATGGGTATGGATGGATGGGGTATGGATGTGGATGGGTATGGATGGATTTGGGTATGGATGGGTTTGGGTATGGATGGGTGAGTATGGATGGGTTATGGATGATGGGTGGGATGGGTTGGGTATGGATGGGGGATTGGTATGGATGGTATGGATGGTATATGGGATGGGATGAGTATGGGGTATGGATGGGTATGGATGGGTTGGGTATGGATGGGTTGGATATGGATGGGTTGGGTATGGATGGGTTGGGTATGGATGGATGGGGATGATGGATGGTATGGATGGGTTGGGTATGGATGGATGGGATGGGTATGGGTATGGATGGGTTGGGTATATGGATGGGGTGGGTATGGATGGGTATGGTTGGTATGGATGGGGATGGTTGAGTATGGATGGGTATGGATTGGGTATGGATGGGTTGGGTTGGGATATGGATGGGTATGGATGGGTTGGTATGGATGGGTATGGATGGGTTGGGATGGGTATGGATGGGTTGGGTATGGATGGTTATGAATATGGGATGGGTTGGGTGGATGGGGATGATGGGATGGTATGAATGAATGGGATGGGTCTGGATGGGTTGGTATGAATTTGGGTTGGATTTGAATGGGTTGGGTATAGATGGGTTGGTATGGATGGGTTAGATGGGTATGGATGGGTTGGGTATGGATTGGATGGGTTGGGTATGGATTGGAATGGGTATGGGGTGGATGATGGGGATGGGGATTGGGTATATGGATGGGCTATGGATGGGTTGGGTATATGGATGGGGATATGGATATGGATGGATGGGTATGGATGGGGGTATGGATTGGTATGAATGGGTTGGATTTGAATGGGGTTGGGTATGGGTGGGATTGGTATGGATGGGTTGGGTATGGATGGGTTGGTTGGGTATGAATGGGTTGGATGGGTTGGATTTGAATGGTTTGGGGCTGGATGGGGATTGATGGGTTGGGTATGGATGGGTTGGGTATGGTTTGGGTATTGATGGGTTGGGATGGATGGTTGGGTATTGGATGGGTATGGGTATGGATTGGTATGGATGGGTTGGGTATGGATGGGTATTGGGTATGGATGGGTTGGGTATGGATGGGTTGGGTATGGATGGATGGGTATTATGGATGGTTTGGGATGGTTATGGGTGGATGGGTATGGGTATGGATGGGTTGGTGGATGGATGGGTTTGGATGGGTATGTATGGATGGATGGGTTTGGATATGGTTGGATTGTGGTATGGATGGATGTGTTGGGTATGATGGGTTGGGTTGGGTTGGATGGGTTGGATTTGGGTATAGATGGGTTGGGGCTGGATGGGGATGGGTATGGATGGATGGGTTGGATGAATGGGTTGGGTATTGGGATGGGTTGGGGTATGGATTGTATGGATGGGTTGGGTATGGATGGGTTGGGTATAGATGGATGGGTTGGGGGTATGGATGGGTTGGGTAAGATGGGTGGATGGATGGATGGGTTGGTGGATGGATTGGGTTGGGGGTTGGTTGTAGATGGGTATGGGTATGGATGGGTTGGGTATATGGATGGGTTGGGTTGGGTATGGATGATGGGTATGGTTTGGGTATGGATGGGTTGGGTGGATGGGTTGGATTGTTATGGATGTGTTGTATGGATATTGGGTTGGTTGGGTATTGATGAATGGGTTGGGATGGGTATGGGATTATGAATGGGGTTGGGTATAGATGGGTTGGGTCGGGTTGGATATGGATGGGATGGGTATGGATGGGTTGGATGGGTTATGGTTGGTATATTGAATGGGTTGGGATGGGTTCTGGAGATGGGTTGGTATGGGTTGGGTATAGATGGGTTGGTATGGATTGGATGGATATGGATGGGTTGGGTATGGCTATGATGGGTTGGGTATGGATGATGGGTATGGATGGGTATGGGTGGAGGGGATGGGTATGGTTGGGTATGGATGGTTGGGTATGGATTGTATGGTTGGATTTGAATGGGTTGGATGGGTTAGATGGGACGGGATGGCTATGGATGGTGGTATGGATTGGTTATTGATGGTATGGATGGGTATGGATGGGTTGGATGGGTTGGATTGGTATGGGTTGTATGGATGAGTTTTGGGTATAGATGGATGGGATGGGTTGGGTATGGATGAGTTTGGATGGGTTGGGTATGGATGGGATGGTTGGCTGGGTATGGATGGGATTTGTTAGGTTTGATGGGTTGGGTATGGATGGGTTGGGGCTGGATGGGGATGGGGATGGGTTGGGTGATGGGATGGGTTTGGGCTGGATGGGTATTGATGGGTTGGGTATGGATTGGTATGAATCAGTTGGATTTGAATGGGTTGGGTACAAATGGGTAGGAAATGGTTGGGTATGGATGGGTTGTGTATGGATTGGTATGGTGTTTTTGGTATGGATGGGTTGGGTATGGATTGGTTGGGTATGGATGGGAGGTGTTTGAGATAACAAGCTGTGGTGGGTATGGATGGGTTGGGTATGGATGGGTTGGTATGGATGGGTTGGGGTATTGATGGGTTGGGTATGGATGTGGTATGGACCCTCAGCTCTCCAGAGACAACTGGATGGGTTGGGTATGGAGCTGTGGTCCACCCCTGTATGGATGGTTGGGTACCCTGGAGCTGAATCCAGAGACAACTGGATGGGTTGGGTATGGATGGGTCTGGATGGGTTGGGCTGGATTTGAATGGGTTGGTCCACCCATGTGGTCCACCCCAGCTGTCCAGAGACAACGAGCTGTGGTCCACCCCCAGCTATCCAGAGACAACAAGCTGTGGTCCACCCCTGTGGTCCACCCCCAGCTGTCCAGAGACAACAAGCTGTGGTCCACTCTCTGCTGTCCCCCTGTGGTCCACCCGTGTGGTCCACCCCCAGCTGTCCAGAGACAACAAGCTGTAGTCCACCCGTGTGGTCCAGTCCATAGACAACAAGCTGAGGTCCACCCGTGTGGTCCACCCATGTATTCCACCCCCAGCTCTCCAGAGACAATAAGCTGTGGTCCACCCGAGTGGTCCACCCGTGTGTTCCACCCCCAGCTCCTCAGAGACAACAAGCTGTGGTCCACCCCCAGCTGTCCAGAGACAACAAGCTGTGGTCCACCCCTGTGGTCCACCCTCAGCTGTCCAGAGACAACAAGCTGTGGTCCACCTGTGTGGTCCACCCTCAGCTGTCCAGAGACAACAAGCTGTGGTCCACCCGCAGCTCTCCAGAGACAACAAGCTGTGGTCCACCCGTGTGGTCCACCCCCAGCTCTACAGAGACAAGCTGTGGTCCACCCGTGTGGTCCACCCCCAGCTGTCCAGAGACAACAAGCTGTGGTCCACCCCTGTGGTCCACCCCCAGCTGTCCAGAGACAACAAGCTGTGGTCCACCCCTGTGGTCCACCCCCAGCTGTCCAGAGACAACAAGCTGTGGTCCACCCCTGTGGTCCACCCTCAGCTGTCCAGAGACAACAAGCTGTGGTCCACCCCTGTGGTCCACCCCCAGCTGTCCAGAGACAACAAGCTGTGGTCCACCCGTGTGGTCCACCCTCAGGTGTCCAGAGACAATAAGCTGTGGTCCACCTGTGTGTTACACCCTCAGCTGTCCAGAGACAACAAGCCGTGTGGTCCACCCGTGTGGTCCACCCTCAGCTGTCATGTGCTGTGGCTGCAACTTGCCTGCCATAGGAGTGAAACTGTGCTTCCATAGAGTTGGTGCATACTTCTAATGTATTCAGCCATATTCAGCAAGATTGCAAGGAATGGATTACATACATCATGTAGTACATGATGGCATGCTGGCTGGCTGTGACTGGTTTGGAGCAGCTAGCTCTTAAGCTGCGATGCTGTTTGATTCTATTTAAAAACATTTACTGAGTGATGATATTTTAAAATCATTCACAGGCCATTTACACAACTTGGTGGATTTGTTGTTCAACAGCGTGGTGGGAACTCCCTACCATACCAGAAGAAGAAGGGAACCCCCTACCATATCTGAAGAAGAAGGGAACCCCCCTAGGAGAAGAAGGGAACCCCCTACCATATCTGAAGAAGGGAACCCCCTACCATATCAGGAGAAGTCAACCTCCCCCCCTACGATATCAGGAACAGAAGGGAACCCCCTACCATATCAGAGCAGGAGGCTGGGGCAGGATGTGGCCAGGCACCAGTACCACTTCAGGGTGGGCACATTTGATCAGGTCATAGTTCAAAATTTTAACACTTGTCTGTCCTGGACATGCCGAGAGAGGAGTTTGGACTGGTCTGCCATATTGAAGGCTTCTATCTATTTGAGCTGTCAGTCTGTGTTGGTTATCCTTTCGAACGCGGTTTTAAAAAAGTATTTGTTTGTGGAACTGCATAAGTGTTGCTCTCCACTTTCTGGGGGATCAAGTTATTAAATCAGTGGAATTAGAGTACGATAGCTAAAGAGATGGAGAAAAGAACTGTCTCCGGATTACATCTTCAAAAGTAAGGGCGACTGTGGTGTAGCATTCCTGACAGAAGCATCCATGACGCATGATGATGTATACAGGGAAGATAGTTAGCTGGCTGTCTCCCTAGCTGATGTTAGCTGGCTGTCTCCCTAGCTGATGTTAGCTGGCTGTCTCCCTAGCTGACATTATTATTTGTTTTGCAGAGAGATTTGCTTTTCTAGTCACAGCCTAATGTTAGCTAGCTAACATTGAACCTGGTTGATTAGCTCCCAACACTGACATTCTTGGCACTGTTCATTGTTGATTAACTAGCTAACGTTAGCTGGCTGACCCGTTAGCTAACATTAGGTGATGTGTGTACAACACCCGCTGAATATGGCCGTTGTCAGTAAACGTCTGCAAAAAGCGTAATGAAAGTGTTGAGAGCAGAGATGGGTGGGGCTAAATCTTAAGAGGGTGTGAACAATGCTTAATGGGTGGAGACAAAGGGGAGCTCTACACGAGATTCCAAAAAATGCTAAAGTGATTTTCTCAAAAGTGAGTATACAAGTTGATCAACTTTCAAAGCAAAATTCCATTGTTCCTCTTAATGCAGTATACAATATACCATTTTGTAGCTCTAAGTCTCTACTTTTAGCGCAGCACATAGAACTGAATTAGCAGATCATCTTGACATGTCAGGAGGAAAAAGTTCAAAAAATCTTCTCTCCATAGCAAAGCCAGCTTCGCTTCTCGCTGAGAAACAATTTATGTTTGATCTGAAAATGTGGTCGGAGGCGCTGTATGGATGTGTGATGCAATTGCGGTGCTGCTGGAGGCCAAATTGAGCTCTACAGCGTCTCCGTGTGACTCTCAGTTGTGTAACAATGCAGAGGGCGCCGTATTGACCAGATTGGTTGACAGTAGGTGGGGGCGGGAGGTCCTGTATAAACACAAACTTACTTCCTTTATTAAGCGCCTTTATTTAGTTACTCACCATTGCCCTTGTTTTTGTTTGTTTGTTTGTTTGTTTGATTGAATGGCAAAGACACACCCAAGAAACTATCACATTGGACAACACCATCAAAGACAACTCGCGTTTGGGCCTCAGTAATGGCCACTGCATTTCTTAGTGAGCACCGGAAGAAACACATGCGGAATCGATGAGTGCAGTTTCAACTTTAAAGAGCTAGTGTAGCCTGAAGGGAACACTACAGCTAACTTTCTTCCAGGAAAGAAGAAGAAGACTATCAGAGATCTCTGAAATAAATAGCCAACAGACCCAAAAGACTACAACACGGATTCTGAGATGAGGAAAAGAAGAGAAAGTCAAACAGACAAACAGACAAACAGCCATCTGGTCCCTTTGTTCTCCTCCATGTGTCACAGGATCAAAGACTTACCTCTTGACTAATATTCACATCTCCAGGTCGTGTCATTTATTATATTTTCTATCTTGTCATGATCTTATTATTATTATTATGTTTGCAAATATGTTGATTAACTTTATTTAATGTTTGTAGAAATTGTGTTTGTCTTTTTTTTTTTAAGTTCTAAAATAATTCATACCTTCAGACATTCATTAATATTGTTCTAATTTCATTAGTAAAATAACACATCAACAGTCAGGTCTTCCTAGAGAACTATTTCTGTCCAACAACTGGACTGGTAACAATGTCTTAGTAATACGTGTACAGCCTACTTTACACTGGCAACACACACACACAAACAGGGCCGTAAGGGATTTTTGAAACACACACACACAGGGAGTTACTAGGCTCATGGAGTCAGACAGACAATCTGACTGAAGTTTCAAAGACCCCTCACGGCCCTGTGTGTGTGTGTGTGTGTGTGTTTATTTCAAAGACCCCCTCACGGCCC
Source organism: Oncorhynchus masou masou (assembly GCF_036934945.1). Classification (NCBI taxonomy): domain Eukaryota; kingdom Metazoa; phylum Chordata; class Actinopteri; order Salmoniformes; family Salmonidae; genus Oncorhynchus; species Oncorhynchus masou. Next base: position 1,056,735 of record NC_088239.1, on the reverse strand, counting down.
TGTGTGTGTGTTTCAAAAATCCCTTACGGCCGTGTGTGTGTGTGTGTGTGTGTGTGTGTGTGTGTGTGTGTGGGTGTGTTTAAAAAGCCCCCTGACGGTTCTGTCTGTTTGTTCAGATGGTGTTACAGAACCAGTTATTGTGTCAGTGTGTTAGATGAAAGCTCTGCTCTACTGAATGACTGGTTTCCTTGATGGTGTTGTCAATGTTGTTTCACGGTATTCCACACTTTGTGAACGGTGTTGCAAATCTGAGAGGTTAAATCTAAATTTTAAATGGAAATCTGATCCACCAACACTCGCATGGACATACAATTGCATTTCACACACGATAGATAGATAGATATTTTTTTCAAACCTGTGCAATGGATGTATAGACAAATAAAGAACATATGACAGATGTACGCATAAATCTATATCTATATATGTCTATGTCATGTGTTCCTTATTTGTCTATAACTCCATTGCACAGATATGAAAAAAGGCAAACATTGCCACTATTTATAATAGCCTACATAATAGTGATATATGCTATATATATAATAACTAATTAATCAGTTGCAGAATGTCCACATGCTTTAACTGCAGTAGGTCATTCAAATGAAAACAGGAAATCAAAAGTAGCTAATAGTGAAAATATTATACAGACTGCATACCTGCAGTAACGCTTTCTCTAGCCTCCTTACCATTGGCTGATAGCTGATAGCTCAACACTGCCCTCCTGTGGTGAGGGCAACAGCCTACACCCGGACCACTCTACTGGAGATGAACCAGAAGGGGAAATGCCCTGTAGAATGAACCAGACAGAACCAGACAGAAAGAACAGACCCAACTATTATATCCATTATCTGTGTGTCGACGTGGACTGCATCCAGCACCATCACTTGATAGCCTAGTTTCACATGAGCAATTCATCCTCCATTAATTCCTCACTCGTTGTGACACAAGAGCGCCAAGGTTTGTGTCATAGAGAGGGCTTTGAACTAGAGGTCTTCACAGGTTCAAAGAAACAACGTTGGACACCTTCTGAAATGGTTTCGTGGCTTTTCCCACCCGACCAGATATGCATAAATGATTTACTTGATGATTTTTCTTGTAAATGGAAGTTCATTAGAAAAATGGACCCTAGAACCAGACCCGTTCTGAAATGGACCCTAGGATAGTCAGACCCGTTCTGAAAAGGACCCAAACAGGAGGTTAACTGGGTAGAATGGGCTCATGGTAATGACTGGAGCGGAAATGGGTGGAATGGTTTCTAAAGCATCACATGGTTCTGGCCATTGTTATGAGCCGTCCTCCCTTCAACAGCCTCCAGTGTTGACAGACCTGTGCTGGTTCCGATCTAAGAGACCCGTTCAGATCCGAGAGTAGAAAGAGAGAGAAAAACCTCCAACAGGGCACTGGCAGCAGAATCAATAAACAATCAATATTTGCCAAATGATCACAGTTAGGCTATCTGTCCTTAAAAACCACCAATAACAAATTGCAATTATTATTATTTTTTATATCAATTGTGTTTAATGTGTAGCATATTCAAAACATTACAGTCTTTTGGTTTTTTACTTTCTTAAAACAGTAATTTTCTACTGCACGGTTTCAGTCCTGAATGCGTCAGTGCATTGCATGCATAGGTCTAGGCATCGACTATATGATAGGCTATTCATATTTAAAAAATATTTTTTTTTACCTTTATTTAACTAGGCAAGTCAGTTAAGAGCAAATTCTTATTTTCAATGACAGCCTATGAACAGTGGGTTAACTGCCTGTTCAGGGGCAGAATGACAGATTTACTACAGCAGTCTCCTCTCATCACACTGCTGACTATAGCAGTCTCCCCTCATCACACAGCTGACTATAGCAGAGTCTCCAATCATCACACAGCTGACTATAGCAGAGTCTCCTCTCATCACACTGCTGACTATAGCAGAGTCTCCTCTCATCACACAGCTGACTATAGCAGAGTCTCCTCTCATCACACAGCTGACTATAGCAGAGTCTCCTCTCATCACACAGCTGACTACAGCAGTCTCCTCTCATCACACTGCTGACTATAGCAGTCTCCTCTCATCACACAGCTGACTACAGCAGTCTCCTCTCATCACACTGCTGACTATAGCAGTCTCCTCTCATCACACTGCTGACTACAGCAGTCTCCTCAGTTTGGTGTTGTGTGTGAAGTCATTTCTGTACGGGGTAAACAGAAGGTATGTTATTATTATCAGATTTGTACCTTGTCAGCTTGGGGATTTGAACTTGCAACCTTTTGGTTACTAGTCCAACACTCTAACCGCTAGGCTACCCTGCCGCCTCTACACTCTAACCGCTAGGCTACCCTGCCGCCTCTACACTCTAACCGCTAGGCTACCCTGCCGCCTCTACACTCTAACCGCTAGGCTACCCTGCCGCCTCTACACTCTAACCGCTAGGCTACCCTGCCGCCTCTACACTCTAACCGCTAGGCTACCCTGCCGCCTCTACACTCTAACCGCTAGGCTACCCTGCCGCCTCTACACTCTAACCGCTAGGCTACCCTGCCGCCTCTACACTCTAACCGCTAGGCTACCCTGCCGCCTCTACACTCTAACCGCTAGGCTACCCTGCCGCCTCTACACTCTAACCGCTAGGCTACCCTGCCGCCTCTACACTCTAACCGCTAGGCTACCCTGCCGCCTCTACACTCTAACCGCTAGGCTACCCTGCCGCCTCTACACTCTAACCGCTAGGCTACCCTGCCGCCTCTACACTCTAACCACCTGGCTACCCTGCCGCCTCTACACTCTAACCACTAGGCCACCCTGCCGCCCTGGCAGATGAGCTCAGGCCCTTAGAGAGACCGTGAGAAATATAGACATATGCTGGCGCCATGTTCCCGACATCGAAATGGATTTCTTTATACTTGTCAGATGGTACAGATATAGACTTACAGAAGGAGGATCATTTGTTCATTTTACATCAGAATATTTTGTATAAAGACAAGCTTTGTATTACTAGATTAAAGGAGTAATTCTGGAACACTCTTCCTCACCTCATGTTCAACTGACTCTAGCTTCATATCAGCCTGTTAGCCTGTCAGCCTATTAGCCTGCAGTATCTAAACCTAATAATAATCAGCAGGCCAATGAACTGCCATCATTGGCCTGCTGTAACTAAGCTTATTAACCAATAGCCATACAACACCAAACCATCACAGAAGTTACTTAACTTTAGTAGTGTCATTTTAAAAGTCAGTCAAGCCATTGTTTTTAAGGAAAATACAAATAGGTTATTATATTGCGGCATTAAATGTAGTTTTTTGCATCTTGCCCTCTTTAGTTCTCATTTTCCTGGTTTGATTTGGAGTAGGATCATAGGCCCTAATAATGTTAATTATATTATATCGCTGCAAACACAACATTACAGCTGGAACTTAATTTGGCCGTCAAAGAATGGGTCGACAGAAAGAAATGTTAAATTGATCATTGATACGATACAAATTAATGAAAGGTAGAGAAGTGCATCAAACCTGAGTAACGAGTTGTACACAGTCCACTTGGCCGCACGAATGTTGTTCTCATCTTTGTCCACGACAATATTAAAACTTGTCCCTGAGGACATTCCCCTTGTGGGCTTATTTTCCCTAAACTCCTCCTTCTCTTCTAGCATCCGTTTTAATTCAATGAAAAAAACCTCCATCTTCTTATTCAACAGCAGCCTCGGGCAAGGCTCCTTTTACACACTCGCTCTCTCTCGCTCCTCAACAGCAGGCACACGTGAGGTGATCAGCTGGAACCAGTTTCAGCTGTGGACATAAGCTATGGAGTTCTATCGAGTTGCAATTGTCTGACAACAAGATAACAAGCTCTTGCAGTTATCATCACACCAACAGTAAATTAAGAGTGGACAGATCTAATCTGTCAGTAAATCAATTTTAATTGGACCTGAGACCGGTGGCAATTATATCAGAAAAAAAAAACCCAGATCCGAAACACAAGTCCGAATTTAGGACACGGATCTGCTCGGATTCTGGGTCGGATCTCGGAATGTCGGGTCTGTTGGATCCGTGAAGACTTCTGGTTTGAATAGTCAAACATTCTGAAGCCTAAAATGGTCCTGTCCATTTCCTGTTTAAATGCCTGTCTTCCTGTCACTGTGTAAAATGTGTTTGTTTTTTACATTCTTCATAGCCTCTGACAATCAATAGGCGGTTTTTGTTTTAGCATTTGTTTAAACATTCTAGATCTCAGTAGGAAACACATCACTGTTGCTTGCGTACATGTGTAACGGATGTGAAACGGCTAGCTAGTTAGCGGTGGTGCGCACTAAATAGCGCTTCAATCGGTGACGTCACTCGCTCTGAGACCTTGAAGTAGTGGTTCCCCTTGCTCTGAAAGGGCCGCGGCTTTTGTGGAGCGATGGGTAACCATGCTTGGTGGGTGACTGTTGTTGATGTGTGCAGAAGGATTGGGCGAGGGGGGCGGTCTAAAGTTATACTGTTACACATGTACTGGAAATATAATAGCAAAATGCTATTATTTTACCTTCCAGTTTAATTAACAAACAGTTCAATCTCATGGTTACTTCCTGGTTCTGCTTCCTGGATGAAGATATACATAGATCCAATCTCATGGGTACTTCCTGGTTCTGCTTCCTGGATGAAGATATACATAGATCCAATCTCATGGTTACTTCCTGGTTCTCCTATAGGATGAAGATATACATAGATCCAATCTCATGGTTACTTCCTGGTTCTCCTATAGGATGAAGATATACATAGATCCAATCTCATGGTTACTTCCTGGTTCTGCTATAGGATGAAGATATACATAGATCCAGTGCTTTCAGAAAGTATTCACACCCTTTGACTTTTTCCACATTGTGTTGTGTTACAGCGCTTCATTTAAAATGTATTAAATAAAAATGTTGTATCATTGGCCTCCACACATGGGTATTCCCCATAATGTCAAAGTAGAATTTCATTTTTAGACATGTTAATTTAAAAAAAAAAAAAATTAGAAAGCTGAATGGTCAAGTATTCAACATCTTTGTTGTAATTTACCACATTACTGAATGAGTCATGAAACCTAGAGGTAAAACAGGGAAATGGTTCCAATAATTTTTCCAAAACTCAATTTCCCCATAGGACATTAGAAATGCTTAAAATAAGGGCTGTGTTTCATGTAGGCCTACCCTGTGTAATGGTTTTCTACCCTACCCTGCCATGACGTTTTCACAAAATGTGTACATTTCTTTAGGACAAGGTGACGATTATCAAAATATTTGCCTCAATTTGCTCCCAAAAAATGAAATGCTAACTAGCTGCTAATGTGGCTATCATAAAGAACTACAAATACCATGATGATCTGGACGAGACTGGCGAATCGAGGCAAAGGTAAGAATCTCTGGATTAACTATCAAATGTTGGCTAAATGTAGTGATTACTAAATAGGCTATATTACTTTAAATTGACAATTGTGGGAACTGTCTTGTGCATCAACACCATAGTGCCCTCAAAGCTCATCACTAAGCTAAGGATCCTGGGACTAAACACCTCCCTCTGCAACTGGATCCTGGACTTCCTGACGGGCCGCCAGGTGGTGAGGATAGGCAACAAACACATCTGCCATGCTGATAATTTACACTGGGGCCCCTCTGGGGTGCATGCGTAGTCCCCTCCTGTACTCCCTGTTCACTCATGACTGCACGGCCAGGCACGACTCCAACACCATCATTAAGTTTACCAATGACACAACAGTGATAGGCCTGATCACCGACAACGACGAGACAGCCCATAGGGAGGAGGTCAGAGACCAGGCCGTGTGGTGCCAGGCCAACAACCTCTCCCTCAACGTGAGCAAGACGAAGGAGATAATTGTGGACTACAGGAAAAGGAGGACCAAGCATGCCCCCATTCTCATCGACGGGACTGTAGTGGAGCAAGTTGAGAGCTTCAAGTTCCTTGGTGTCCACATCACCAACAAACTAACATGAACCAAGCACACCTAGACAGTTGTGAAGAGGATACGAAAAAAACAATTCCCCCTCAGGAGACTGAAATATTTGGCATGGGTCCTCAAATTTTCAAAAGGTTCTACAGCTGCACCATTGAGAGCATCACTGCCTGGTATGGCAACTGCTCAGCCTCCGACCATAAGGCACTACAGAGGGTAGAGCGAACGGTCCAGTACATCACTGGGGCCAAGCTTCCTGCCATCAAGGACCTCTATACCAGGCGGTGTCCAAGGATGGCCAAAAAATGTGTCAGCCAGTGTGGCAATGAAACATTTAGAACGAACGACTGGGTCGCGTCCATAGATACACAACAAAGACTGGGTTGCGTGTCTAGAAAACACTAGATTTGAGTCGGGACAATATCTTGTGGAAGGGTGAAATAGTATGAATAAATTCATCAACATAACATTATTAATGAGAATAGGTCAATCATTATTTGAATATGTTGATAACCCGTTGTATAAAAGTGACAAAGCGGCACGGTTTTCCAGCCCTTGACTAGTAACACCCGTGCCAATATATCCTCCATACACCGGCTACGGGGGCATTATCACTTAATTAATATCCAACAACTCAAAACCTTTCATGGCCATTTTAATGTAATACCAGAGCTTCACAACTAGAGAGCGCTATCTGTCCACATGAAGAGCTATTGTCACCGTTGGCCATGTTAATGTAATACCAGAGCTTCAAAACTAGAGAGTGGTATCCGTCCACATGAAGAGCTATTATCACCGTTGGCCATGTTAATGTAATACCAGAGCTTGACAACTAGAGAGTGGTATCCGTCCACATGAAGAGCTATTGCCACCGTCAAGACCATGTTAATTTTCCAAATATTGTTTAATGCTGCTCGTAGAAATACCATGAAAAGAGCCAACATGATTCCTGGTCTCCATGAATAGAGCAAACATGATTCCTGGTCACCATGAATAGAGCCAACATGATTCCTGGTCACCATGAATAGAGCCAACATGATTCCTGGTCTTCATGAATAGAGCCAACATGATTCCTGGTCTCCATGAATAGAGCCAACATGATTCCTGGTCATCATGACTAGAGCCAACATGATTCCTGGTCTCCATGAATAGAGCCAACATGATTCCTGGTCATCATGACTAGAGCCAACATGATTCCTGGTCTCCATGAATAGAGCCAACATGATTCCTGGTCTCCATGAATAGAGCCAACATGATTCCTGGTCTCCATGAATAGAGCCAACATGATTCCTGGTCATCATGAATAGAGCCAACATGATTCCTGGTCATCATGAATAGAGCCAACATGATTCCTGGTCATCATGAATAGAGCCAACATGATTCCTGGTCACCATGAATAGAGCCAACATGATTTCTTGGCGAGGGGCCCAACTCGACGGAAAACATGTCTAATTCCAGCAGGTGGTAGTTTTTGTTGCTTTTCCCACCAAGCAAGTAGTTTTTGAATGGAGGTCAAAGTGAGTGTGTATGGCAAATTTTATTTGTGGGTTTTATTTGATCTAATATAAATTCCGTAATGCTTAAGTTTTTCAAATGTAGGACACTTCCCGGGAACTCTGAGAAAAAAAACAACTTTATATCAGAGTTGTTTCGAGATGGCTATGCATATTCATTTCACGAGGCTAGTAGCATAGCATCTCTCTCTATTGAAAACAGACATTTGACACCAAACAACCCTCATCAAATATTTTCTTTAAAGATTACAGTAATGAGATGTATCTACCAATCCAAAGAAATCATAGGCGAGAGCTAGACAGCTTCTGTCGCTTTGTGGACAACTACTCCAATTGTTATGGCGTGTGTCTTGTCAGTACATCCATAATCTTTGGTTCAATTCAGAGCTGAAGAGACAATTATTTCTCCTGAAGAACAGAACAATATGCGTCCAAAAAGGCCACCCTATTCCCTATATAGTGCACTACTTATGCCAGAGCCCTATGGCACCCTAAACCCTACATAGTGCACTACTTTAGAACAGAGCCCTATGGCACTCTAAACCCTTACATAGTGAAACACTTTACACCAGAGTCCTATGGCACCCTAAACCCTACATAGTGCACTACTTTAGAACAGAGCCCTATGGCACTCTAAACCCGACATAGTGAAACACTTTACACCAGAGGCCTGTGCACCCTAACCCTTACATAGAGTACTTTAGACCAGAGGCCTATTCACCCTAACTAACCCTTACATAGTGTACTTTAGACCAGAGGCCTATGCACCCTGACCCTTACATAGTGTACTTTAGACCAGAGGCCTATGCACCCTGACCCTTACATAGTGTACTTTAGACCAGGTCCCATAGCACCCTGACCCTTACATAGTGGGTTCTATCTATCTCTATATCTATCTAAATATTTATCATGTCTGACTAACTAACTAACAAACACACCCTTTGACTGAATGTGGGTTTCCCGGAGTTTGCAATCCTAGAGTTGGAGTGAAAACTGGACGGTAGCTCTCCAGAAACAAGGTTGGAGAGCCCTTCCCTGCAAACTAATGTTTATCTTAATAACAGGCCTCAGCGCTGTGCTAATTTTTCAAAAAGTTATTGCTTACAGGAATATGCTTTGTTTAGTTGAAAACAGCCGGCGTTTGGTCCCTGGAAGGTCCAGTCTGCTTTCCCCTCAAGGCGTTTGGAATTCTTCTGGCTACTCAGGTTGCCTCCTTTATGCACCCTATTTACTTGGTAGTGTACTACTCTTAACCAGGGCCCTTAAACCTCTGGTCAAAAATAGTGCACTTATTAGGACTTAGGTTGCCATTTGGGACACAACCTTAATGTTCCAGATAAATATAATCTGAACCCATGCAGCTGGGACCATGGAGCTGGGACCATGCAGCTGGGACCATGGAGCTGGGTCCATGGAGCTGGGACCATGGAGCTGGGACCATGGAGCTGGGACCATGGAGCTGGGACCATTGAGCTGGGACCATGCAGCTGGGACCATGGAGCTGGGACCATGGAGCTGGGACCATGCAGCTGGGACCATGGAGCTGGGACCATGCAGCTGGGACCATGCAGCTGGGACCATGCAGCTGGGACCATGCAGCTGGGATCATGGAGCTGGTACCATGCAGCTGGGATCATGGAGCTGGTACCATGCAGCTGGGATCAAAGTTGGGACCATGCAGCTGGGACCATGGAGCTGGGACCATGGAGCTGGGACCATGGAGCTGGGACCATGCAGCTGGGACCATGGAGCTGGGACCATGGAGCTGGGACCATGGAGCTGGGACCATGGAGCTGGGACCATGGAGCTGGGATCATGGAGCTGGTACCATGGAGCTCGAACCATGGAGCTGTGATCAAAGTTGGGACCATGCAGCTGGGACCATGGAGCTGTGATCAAAGTTGGGACCATGCAGCTGGGACCATGGAGCTGGGATCAAAGTTGGGACCATGGAGCTGTGATCAAAGTTGGGACCATGGAGCTGGGACCATGGAGCTGTGATCAAAGTTGAGACCATGGAGCTGGGACCATGGAGCTGGGATCAAAGTTGGGACCATGCAGCTGGGACCATGGAGCTGGGATCAAAGTTGGGACCATGCAGCTGGGACCATGGAGCTGGGATCAAAGTTGGGACCATGGAGCTGTGATCAAAGTTGGGACCATGGAGCTGGGACCATGGAGCTGTGTTTTGGCAGGGGAGCCTGAGTACTATTCATCACTCCCACACTGCATTAACACACAGATTTCTCTAACTGAGAGACCCCCTTCACACACTGATTTCTCTAACTGAGAGACCCCCTTCACACACTGATTTCTCTAACTGAGAGACCCCCTTCACACACTGTGATTTCTCTAACTGAGAGACACCATTCACACACTGTGATTTCTCTAACTGAGAGACACCATTTACACACTGTGATTTCTCTAACTGAGAGACACCATTCACACACTGTGATTTCTCTAACTGAGAGACACCATTCACACACTGTGATTTCTCTAACTGAGAGACCCCATTCACATTTCTCTAACTGAGAGACCCCATTCACATTTCTCTAACTGAGAGACCCCATTCACATTTCTCTAACTGAGAGACCCCATTCACATTTCTCTAACTGAGAGACCCCATTCACATTTCTCTAACTGAGAGACCCCATTCACACACAGGGATATTGATTTATTTCTCTAACTGAGAGACCCCATTCACACACAGGGATATTGATTTATCTAGCTGAGAGACCCCTTAACACTGGGACAAATCATCTGTATGCAGAGTTTAGACGTTGTGGTAATGTGAGATTTGTTTTGATGTGTTTTCCTGTTAAAAAACCACATCCCTGGCCTGTCCTCCTCCTTATAATCAGGGTGGTATAAAGGCTTTATAAAACTCATAAACGTTGTTAGATCTTTACGTTCAGGCAGCGTTTTAGACGGCCCAGGCTACAATTAGCAGCGACTGAAAGGTGGTCAGGAGGTCATTAAGTGCAAGCAAAACAGAAAACAATGGATTTAACATGCGCTGCCTCAGAGCCTTATGAAATGGCAGTGAAACGACACAACTATTTCTCACATTGTGCACTACTCACATTGTGCACTACTTTTGACCTGAGCCCTATTGGGAATTGGTTTCTCCTTGGGATGTAGCCAACATGGTATGTCTACACTATGATGCCAAGCATTCTGGGACAGGGGTTGCCAGGGCTTTCTCATTATGTATACTTTCACTGAGTGATAAGTTGAAGGAAAGAGCACACATGGAGTCTGTTAGAGAGTCTGGAGAGACACGGTGTTGGATCAGAGCCTGTTAGAGAGTCTGGGGGACACGGTGTTGGAACAGAGCCTGTTAGAGAGTCTGGAGGGACATGGTGTTGGAACAGAGCCTGTTAGAGAGTCTGGGGGGCATGGTGTTGGAACAGAGCCTGTTAGAGAGTCTGGAGGGGCATGGTGTTGGAACAGAGCCTGTTAGAGAGTCTGGAGGGACATGGTGTTGGAACAGAGCCTGTTAGAGAGTCTGGGGGGCATGGTGTTGGAACAGAGCCTGTTATAGAGTCTGGAGGGACACGGTGTTGGATCAGAGCCTGTTAGAGAGTCTGGGGGACACGGTGTTGGAACAGAGCCTGTTAGAGAGTCTGGAGGGACACGGTGTTGGATCAGAGCCTGTTAGAGAGTCTGGAGAGACACGGTGTTGGGTCAAAAGTAGTGCACTAAATAGGGAGAAGGGTGTCATTTGGAATGTAGAATATTTACATACTTAATTGTGTGTTCTGCAGAAGAAAGAAAAGTGATGTTGTGTTACTGTAATAGAGATGGAGAGGTGATTAGGTTGGTCTCTTAAATAAAGAAGCATAGCAGGATTTTCCAGTATACAGCCTTTGCAAAGTATTCAGACCTCTTGACTTTTTCCACATTTTGTGAGGTTACAGCCTTATTAGGGCTAGGCCTGTCGACAACTAGGCCTGTCGACAACTAGGCTTGTCGACAACTAGGCCTGTCGACAACTAGGCCTGTCGACAACTAGGCCTGTCGACAACTAGGCCTGTCGACAACTTGGCCTGTCAACAACTTTCGGTGAAATTGGAGGGTGCGCAATTCAAATAAATAATCATAACAATTATGGATGTTAAACATTTAGGTACATACAAGTGTCTTGTATTGGTTAAAAGCTTAAAGTCTTGTTAATCTAACTGCATTGTCTGATGTACAGTAGGCTTTACAGCTAAAACATGCCATGCGATATTTCTACCGGCACATGCTTAATAAAATCACAAATAGCGATTAAATATTCAATTACTTTTTGAAAATCTTCCTCTGATTTGCAATCCAAAGGGTCCCAGCTTCAACATGTATGTTCGTTTTGTTAGTTAAAATCCTTCTTTATATCCCAAAAAGTCAGTTTAGTTGGCGACATCAGTTTGAGTAAACCACTCGTTCAACATGCAGAGAAAGGAATACAAAAAGCTCCCGCTAAACTTTGTTAAAAGAAGTCAACATTTGTTTCTATTCAATCCTCAGGTGCCCTAAAATGTAATTAAACTATAATATTTCATACAGAAAGAAGTATGTTCAATAGGAAAATGATATTAGCAGGTGCTTACAGGGACATGGTGGGACCTGGTGTTCTTCGTTGATTTCCTAGTCTCAGTCTCAGTCCCAGTACTAAAACTCCACATTCTTCCTCGTTTGGGAAGAAACAAGCCTGAAACCTTGAACAAAGACTGTTGACATCTAGAGGAACAATAGGAATTGCAATCTGGGAGCTGGATTTGGAAATGACCCTGTACCTTAAATTGTAAGAGCATGGGCTAGCAAAGAAAAAAACAATTGGGTTGGTTTTTCTTTGGATTTTCTCCTACCATATCTATTGTGTTATAGTCTTTTACATTATTTTAACATTTCTAACAGTAAATAAAAAATTTAAAAAGTTTCTAACTTAACAGTGGTAACAATTATATGCATATCCTGGCTTCTGGGCCTGAGTAACAGGCAGTTTACTTTGGGCACGTCAGTCACCCAGTAATTCAGAAAAAATTTCCTTAGCCTGAAGAAGTTTTAAAATTTATTAAATATTTGTTTTCCCCTCATCAATCTACAAACAATACCCCATAATGACAAACCAAAAACTGTTTTTTAGAAATGTAATTTTGTATTTAAAAAAAACTGAAATAACACATTCACATAAGTATTCAGACTCTTTGCTCAGTACTTTGACAGCAATTTCAGCCTCAAGTCTTCTGGAGTATGACGCTACAAGCTTGGCATACCTGTATTTGGGGAGTTTCTCCCATTCTTCTTTGCATATCCTCATAAACTCTGTCAGGTTGAATGGGGAGTGTTGCTGCACAGCTATTTACAGGTCTCTCCAGTGACGTTTGATCGGGTTCAAGTCCGGGCTCTTGCCGGTCCCAAAGCCACTTCTGCATTTTCTTAGCTGTGTGCTTAGGGTTGTTGTCCTGTTGGAAGGTGAACCTTCACCACAGTATGAGGTCCTGAGTATTCTGGGGCAGGTTTTCATCAAGGATCTCTGTACTTTTAGTCCCTGCTGTTTAAAAACGTCCCGACAGCATGATGCTGCCACCACCATGCTTCAACATAGGTATGGTGCCAGGTTTCCTCCAGATGTGATGCTTTGCATTCAGGCGAAAAAGAGTTCAATCTTGGTTTCATCAGACTAGAGAATCTTGTTTCTTATGGTCTGAGAGTCTTTAGGTGCCTTTTACTGAGGAGGGTGTCATTTGGAATGAGTATTTTGTCTGGCCACTCCATCATAAAGGACTGTTGTAGAGATGGTTGTCCTTCTGGAAGTTTCTCCCATCTCCACAGAGGAACTCTAGATCTCTGTCAGACTGACCATCGGGTTCTCCCCCGATTGCTCAGTTTGGAGGGGCGGCCAGTTTATGGGAAGAGTCTTGGTGGTTCCAAACTTCTTCCATTTAAGAATGAAGGAGGTCACTTTGTTCTTGGGGACCTTCAATACTGCAGACATTTTGTTGGTCCCCTTCCCCAGATCTGTGCCTTGACACAATCCTGTCTTGCAGCTCTACTGACAATTCCTTCGACCTGATGGCTTGGTTTTTACTCTGACATGCACAGTCAACTGTAGGACCTTATATAGACAGGTGTGTGCCTTTTCAAATCAATTGAATTTACCACATGTGGACTCCAATCAAGTTTGCATCAACGTCTCAAGGATGACAAATGGAAACCGGATACACCTGAGCTCAATTTCGAGTCACATAGCAATGGGTCTGAATACATGTAAATGTGACCCGATTCAGGAAACTAGGTCACAAGTCACGACTTCAGAGGAGATCTGTTTGAATGTGAATTTTAAAAAAAATATCAAAATGCGTTTTTTGCCTTAATAACAAACTTGAATGCCATCTGTAAATATGGATAGACTTGTTAAATGATGGGCCTTGTTGGTTAAGCCACAGAAAAAGTTGCAACCTTCTCAGTAGCCATGATTACCTGAGATAACGAGTGGGCTGGACATGCCGAGACAGGAGTTCGGATTGGTCTGCCATATAGAAGGCTTCTGTCTATTTGAGCTCGTCAGTCTGTGTTGGTAATCCTGTCGAACGCGGCTTTTAAAAAAAGTATTTGTTTGTGGAACTGCATAAGTGTTGCTCTCCACTTTCTGGGGATCAAGTTATTAAATCAGTGGAATTAGAGTACGATCGCTAAAGAGATGGAGAAAAGAACTGTCTCTGGATTACATCTTCAAAAGTAAGGGCGACTGTGGTGTAGCCTTCCTGACAGGGAGACGCATCCATGACGCATGATGATGTATTCAGAGAAGATAGTCTAGCGTTAGTTAGTTGGCTACATTTTCCGATATTACACATTTCTAATTTTGACAGAAAGTAGTTTCGTTTCAAGCTAAAGCTTACTGTTAGCTAGCTAACACTGGACCTGGTTCGTTAGCTCCCAGCACTGGGGCATTGTTGCCACTGTTTAACTAGCTAATGTTAGCTGGCTGGCTTGTTAGCTAACGTTACTTGACGTGTGTGATCTTAAACGTTGTTTACCCAGCTAGTTTCATTGTTTAACTAGCTAGCTAGCTATATGTCTTAAGCTAAAGTGTACTGTTAGCTAGCCAGTTAACATTAGCTGAATGTTACATTAAACCCGTTGAATATGGCCGGGGTCATTAAACGTCTGAAAAAAGCGTAATGAAAGTGTTGCCAGCAGAGATGGGTGGGGCTAAACCTTAAGAGGGTGTGAACAATGCTAAAAGAAGAGCTCTTCTCTAGATACCAAAACATTCAAAGGCAATTTTCTCAAAAGTGAGTTTACAAGTTGATCAACTTTATAAGCAGATTTACTTTCCCAAATTAAGTGTATAATATACAATTGTGTAGCTCCGAGACTTTTATCCAGGCGGAGATTCACAAATAAGGTATTTCATATTATACATTTTTTTTGCAAATATTTAAAAGAACCTGTTTTCGCTTTGTCATTCTAGGTTATTGTGAGTAGATTGCTGGGAGATTTCTGGGGAACTACTTGTATTTAATACATTTCAGAATAACGCTGTAACGTAACAATCAGAATACTTTCCAAAGGCACTATGTTTTTAAGTCTGTTTATACAAAGGCCTACACCGACATCTGTGCAAACGCAGCTTGACAAAACACCATAGTTAAACAATTGGGGGGGGGACAGAATGGAGAGGACAGATTCTTCTGATAACCACAGAGGACACTTCTGATGTGGTCCGTTTCCCAAATGGCACCCTATTCCCTAGATAGTGCACTTCTTTTGACCAGGGTGCTATGGGCGGTGGAGTTTTACTCATTGTGTACAGAGCCCCACAGTGGAGCTGTCAGAATTCCCATAAAACCTAGAGGTCAAACCGGGAAATGGTTCCAATTGTTTTTCCACTATTCATTTTCCCCCATAAGGGATTTTAGAAACACATATAATAAGGCCCGTGTATTGTATAGGCCTTACCCTGGTGTGACGCTTTGATAACCATGTCAATCTATTATTTACTGTCGCATTCAAATAATTAGCATAAAAGTAGACTACAAATCCCTGAACATCAGATTGGAAAACTACAAATCCCTGCAAGCTCTAGCACATCATTGCTAGCTGACACTTTTGCTAACAGGTATTGTGCACTTTAAAACTTGCACTAGACAGTTCACACAATTGTCCATTTAAAAAGAAATGTAGCTTATTTATTAATTACTACATTTAGCTAACATTAGATAGTTAATCCAGAGAGTCTTACCTTTGCCTCGATTCGGCAGTCTCGTCCAAATCATCATGGTATTTGTAGTTCTTTATGATAGCCACATTAGCAGCTAATTAGAATTTCATTTTTTGAGGGGATAAATAGAGTTCCAAACATCTATGCCAAGGTGCACAGAAGCTGTTCTGGCTTGTGGTGTCCCAACGCTCTGTTAAGACACTTTATGTTATTTTGTCAGCTACCTTTGATTACCAAAACGTACCATTTTTGGAAACAAAATATGCACTACAGAGATGATGGACTCCGCCCACACCATCTAGAAGCGTGAACAGTTTCTTTACATTAAAGGCAAAGTTACGATATTGACCAAGCCCCGCTCAGTTAATACCTTCCATCCTTTCTCAGTGTTATTCTCGCACAATTGTCTATACTGTCAGGGGTGTTGTCAGTTGTAATTGTGTACCCATTCGTTTGAACTCCACTCTCAGATCTGCTATTGTTGGCTCAAAAGAGAAGCCCCCTGCAGTCCAATCACAGAGTGCTTTAAGTTCAAATGTGAATTCCATAAACTTGAATATCCCCTAGGTTGTCAAATCGCATAGAGGGCTTGGGTTGTTGCACAATAGCAACCACAGCCCATGTAAGTCAGTTTATAACATTCCCATCATTGGTTACTCTGAGAGTTCCTCATATTGATATTGGCCTCAAACCTTGGAAAAGTAACTCCAGTGTTTTTTTTTACATGATCCTTGTTCTAGTGGCCTTGATTGCATTTCAGCTTTGAGCCTTTTTTTTTGGATGTCTTCAATGCTATTGTGGACAAATCATTCTCCCTTCAGAAAATTAAGGGTTCAAGGTAGATCGAATGCTTGGTACACTCCGGCATAATCGAAGAGCGCAGTGAATAAAGTCAGAACATTTGCTGTCTCAGCCACTGCCTGTCACCTAGGGAGTACCGCAAGGATCAATCCTAGTCCTCTTCTCAATTTACATCAACAACATAGCTCAGGGGGTAGGAAGCTCTCTTATCCATTTATATGCAGACGATATAGTCTTATACTCAGCTGGCCCCTCACGGAATTTTGTGTTAAACGCTTTACAACAATGGTTCCCAAATATTTTATAGTTCATTACCCCTTATAACTAGTGATCATGATTGATTGATTGTTTTTTATAAGATAAGCTTAATGCAAGCTAGCAACTTACCTTGGCTTCTACTGCATTCGCGTAACAGGTAGGCTCCTCGTGGAGTGCAATGAGAGACAGGTGGTTAGAGCGTTGGACGAGTTAACTGTAAGGTTGCCAGATTGGATCCCCCGAGCTGACAAGGTGAAAATCTGTCATTCTGCCCCTGAACAGGCAGTTAACCCACTGTTCCTAGGCCGTCATTGAAAATAAGAATATGTTCTTAACTGACTTGCCTGGTTAAATAAAGGTATAAAAATATATATATATTTAAATCGATTGTTATGAAAACTCGGCCATTCCGATTAATCGGTCGACCTCTACTCCAGAACAAAGGTCATGTGGTTTGGTATGAATGCCCCTCTCCCCACAGGTGTGATTACTTCCTCTGAGGGCTTACAGCTTGGGAGTATGGCTAGAAGGTACACTGTTCTTCTCTCAGAACATATCTAATCTGCAGGCTAAAGTTAAATCTAGACTTGTTTTCCTCTATCGTAATCGCTCCTCTTTCACCTCAGCTGCCAAACTAACCCTGATTCAGATGACCATCCTACCGCGCTAGATTATGGAGACGTAATTTATAGATCGGCAGGTAAGGGTGCTCTCGTGCGGCTAGACGTTCTTCACCATTCAGCCATCAGATTTGCCACCAATGCTCCTTATAGGACACATCACTGCACACTATACTCCTCTGTGATCTGGTCCTCTTTGTATACCCGTCGCAAGATCCACTGGTTGATGCTT
The DNA here is from genome assembly GCF_036934945.1 of Oncorhynchus masou masou. Taxonomy (NCBI): domain Eukaryota; kingdom Metazoa; phylum Chordata; class Actinopteri; order Salmoniformes; family Salmonidae; genus Oncorhynchus; species Oncorhynchus masou. Next base: position 1,039,174 of record NC_088239.1, on the reverse strand, counting down.
ATTTATAAAACCCTCTTAGGCCTCACTCCCCCCTGTCTGAGATATCTATTGCAGCCCTCATTCTCCACATACAACACCCGTTCTGCCAGTCACATTCTGTTAAAGGTCCCCAAAGCACACACATCCCTGGGTCGCTCCTCTTTTCAGTTCTCTGCAGCTAGCGACTGGAACGAGCTGCAACAAACACTCACACTGGACAGTTTTATCTCTATATTCAGACTCAATCATGGACACTCTTACTGACAGTTGTGGCTGTTTTGTATGACGTATTGTTGTCTCTACCTTCTTGCCCTCTGTGCTGTTGTCTGTCCAATAATGTTTGTACCATGTTTTGTGCTGCTGCCATGTTGTGCTGCTGCCATGTTGTTGTCATGTTGTGTTGCTACCATGTTGTTGTCATGTTGTGTTGCTACCATGTTGTTGTCATGTTGTGTTGCTACCATGTTGTTGCCATGTTGTGTTGCTACCATGTTGTTGTCATGTTGTGTTGCTACCATGTTGTTGTCATGTTGTGTTGCTACCATGTTGTTGTCATGTTGTGTTGCTACCATGTTGTTGCCATGTTGTGTTGCTACCATGTTGTTGTCATGCTGTGTTGCTACCATGTTATTGTCATGTTGTGTTGCTACCATGTTGTTGTCATGTTGTGTTGCTACCATGATGTGATGTCATGTGTTGCTACCATGTTGTGTTGCTACCATGTTGTTGTCATGATGTGTTGCTACCATGATGTGATGTCATGTGTTGCTACCATGTTGTGTTGCTACCATATTGTTGTCATGTTGTGTTGCTACCATGTTGTTGTCATGCTGTGTTGCTACCATGATGTGATGTCATGTGTTGCTGCCTTGCGATGTTATTGTCTTAGGTTTCTCTCTTTATGTAGTGGTGTGGTGCCTCTCATCGTGATCTGTGTTTGGTCCTATATATATATTGTATTATTTTTAATCCCAGGCCCTGCAGGTGGCCTTTGACTTTTGGTAGGCCGTCATTGTAAATACAAATTTGTTCTTAACTGACTTGCCTCGATAAATAACGGTTCGATAAATAACGGTTCAATAAATAAACACATAAATTATACTGAAATCATTCAACAAATAAATGATGCTTGTGTCAAGGCCAGGAACACAGGCTTAAGACCAGACTGCTCTTAAGCAACTGAGGAGTCATTGTTTAAGACACAGCAGAAAGGCTACATCTGATTATCATATAAACACTCTTTCAGATTGTAATGGGAACCCTGGAAAGATTCTGGAGAATCCCTGAAGGACTACTTCCTCCCCTCTGCCTCAACAAATGAATTCAGACAGGGACCTCATTACAGGAAATAAATGCCATCCTCGGTGCATTTAATTACCACTTTATTTCTCTCTCTGTCTTTCAAATGACTTATACGCCTATTCACAATTATATTGGGCTGGATGCCGATAGGAGAAACTTCCTGAATGATCAGATAAATTATAGCCAAAGCTTTTCATTTAGGCTACTTACAGGAACATACAATCCTGGATACTTTGCAATAGACAACAGGAAATCCACAGGGGCTGATCAATAGACAACAGGAAATCCACAGGGGCTGATCAACAGACAACAGGAAATCCACAGGGGCTGATCAATAGACAACAGGAAATCCACAGGGGCTGATCAATAGACAACAGGAAATCCACAGGGGCTGATCAATAGACAACAGGAAATCCACAGGGGCTGATCAATAGACAACAGGAAATCCACAGGGGCTGATCAACAGACAACAGGAAATCCACAGGGTCTGATCAATAGACAACAGGAAATCCACAGGGGCTGATCAATAGACAACAGGAAATCCACAGGGGCTGATCAACAGACAACAGGAAATCCACAGGGGCTGATCAATAGACAACAGGATATCCACAGGGGCTGATCAACAGACAACAGGAAATCCACAGGGGCTGATCAATAGACAACAGGAAATCCATAGGGGCTGATCAATAGACAACAGGAAATCCAAAGGGGCTGATCAATAGACAACAGGAAATCCACAGGGGCTGATCAATAGACAACAGGAAATCCACAGGGGCTGATCAATAGACAACAGGAAATCCACAGGGGCTGATCAATAGACAACAGGAAATCCACAGGGGCTGATCAATAGACGACAGGAAATCCACAGGGGCTGATCAATAGACAACAGGAAATCCACAGGGGCTGATCAACAGACAACAGGAAATCCACAGGGGCTGATCAATAGACAACAGGAAATCCACAGGGGCTGATCAATAGACAACAGGAAATCCAGAGGGGCTGTTCAATTGCATCCGCATCCAGTTAAATGTGCAGCGCTCATCGTCATTGGCTCAAAATAACAAATTGTTGCATAACATCGTTATCAGGAAACATTCTTTAAGTATGTAAATCAGACTATTGTAATATATGGATCTGTGCCATTCACTTTGAACTGGACTGTTTTTACAGCCTGAGCTGTGAGTAGATGCGCTTGTTTTGAGATCATAGCGAGAGCTGCATGTAGCCACGTGTGTTCATTTGTACATATGATTGCTAGTTAGTGAGTTATTAGTCCAGTTATAACTCATTTGTAGTCAGCAATTGGGGGTGTGGTTGTTTCCTACAAGAGCACAAAATGTGTACATTTCTTGCCATTTTTTGAAAAAGCAAATCATGTTTAAAGCTTTTTTCCTGTCCTATTATTGTGTGTATGTACTGACATATAACTGATAGAAACACACACACACATTATTATTCTCTGGGCAGACCTGAAAATAGCTGTGCAGCAACATTGGCACAGCTTGAGAGGATCTTCAGAGAAGAATGGGAGAAACTCCCCAAATACAGGCGTGCCAAGCTTGTAGAATCATACCCAAGAAGACTCAAGGCTGTAATCGCTGCCAAAGGTGCTTCAACAAAGTACTGAGTAAAGGGTCTGAATACTTATGTAAATGTGTTATTTCATTTTTTTTTATATATATACACAATTAGCAAACATTTTTAAAAACCTGTTGTTTTTGCTTTGTCATTGTGGGTTATTGTTTGTAGATTGGTGAGGGGAAAACAACTATTTATTACATTTTAAAATAAGGCTGTAACCTAACAAAATGTGGAAAAAGTCAAGGTGTCTGAATACTTTCCAAGGGCTGGAACATCCTGCTATGTTTCTTCATTTAAACCACTCCAACACAGCAAAATTGTTGCTTGAGAAGTTGCTCTTTGCTAAGAAGCTATTTTGGTTTTCTTCTTGACCATTGTAATTGAAAACATTCACAGTAAGGTACTTTATTGTTGCCCAGAAATGATTTGATATTGTGTTAAAATATCTGCAATGGACCTTTAAGTGCCCTTTGACAGAGAGGAAGGGGCACATCTTCGGCTTTCGTGAACAAGTGTAGGATCACGTGCAACTACGTCAAGAATTGTAATTGGCTAATCCTTTTATCACGTGCAAGTAAATCAACGATTTTCATTGGCTGATGCACGTTTTTGAGGCGGAGGAACAGTTTAAGGCAAACTTTCTCTAATGTTCACAAGAACAGTGATGCAAAAAAGTATTGTCAGCCACCAACTGTGCAAGTTCTTCCACTTAAAAAGATGAGAGAGGTCTGTAATTTTATACTTTTTTTGCCCCACTGTATGTTCCCTTCAAATTCCGCAAGAGTGACAACATCGATTTCACTGTAATTCCTGGGGTGATTACGTTTCCTTGGAAACAACAGCATTGAAGAAATGTCTAGAATGTGTGCTTTAAACAAGGCCCCCACCAACATCTGTGCAAATGCAGCTGGAGGAAGCACAGTAGTTAAACAATCAGGGCGGAGGGGAGAGAGGGGACAGATTCTGCTGTAGAGAGGACTACTTTACTAATCATCTGTACACAATGTCCAACAGAAATTTGACTTCCTCTATATCCCAACTCATCCGAAAGACATACATACTGTACATACAGTTGAAGATATAGATCCGATCTGCAGAATATAGATACAGTTGAAGATATAGATCAGATCTACAGAATATAGATACAGTTGAAGATATAGATCCGATCTGCAGAATATAGATACAGTTGAAGATATAGATCAGATCTGCAGAATATAGATACAGTTGAAGATATAGATCAGATCTACATACTGTACATACAGTTGAAGTCGGTAGTTTACATCCACTTAGGTTGGAGTCATCAAAACTCGTTTTTCAACCACTCCACGAATTTCTTGTTAACAAACTATAGTTTTGGCAAGTCGGTTAGGACATCTATTTCGTTCATGAAACAAGTAATTTTTTCAACAATTGTTTACAGACAGATTATTTCACTTATAATTCACTGTATCACAATTCCAGAAGTTAGCATGCATTTGACTGTGCCTTTAAAAGAGCTTGGAAAATTCCAGAAAATGATGTCATGGCTTTTGAAGCTTCTGATAGGCTAAATTACATCTTTAGAGTCAATTGGAGGTGTACCTGTTGATGTATTTCAAGGCCAACCTTCAAAATCAGTGCCTCTTTGCTTGACATCATAGGAAAATCAAAATCAGCCAAGACCTCAGAAAGAAAATTGTAGACCTCCACAAGGTACCACGTTCATCTGTACAAACAATTGTACGCAAGTATAAACACCATGGTACTACGCAGCCGTCATACTGCTCAGGAAGGAGACGCGGTGTTCTCCTAGAGAGGAACATACTTTGGTGCGAAAAATGCAAATCAATCTCAGAACAACAGCAAAGGACCTTGTGAAGATGCTGGAGGAAACAGGTACAAAAGTATCTATATCCACAGTAAAATTTGTCCTATATCAACATAACCTGAAAGGCCGCTCAGCAAGGAAGAAGCCACTGCTCCAAAACCACAACAAAAAAAGCCAGACTACGGTTTGCAACTACACATGGGGACAAAGATGTACTTCTGGGAGAAATGTTCTCTGGTCTGATGAAACACAAATAGAACTGTTTGGCCATAATGACCATCGTTATGTTTGGAGGAAAAAGGGGAGGCTTGAGAGGCGAAGAACACCATCCCAACCGTGAATTACGGGGGTGGCAGTATCATGTTGTGCTTTGCTGCAGGAGGGACTTGTGCACTTCACGAGGCAGGAAAATTATGTTGATATGGGAATGTTTTACTCGACAGTTAGAGACAGTTATAGACAGTTATAGATTACCATATGGGGATGTTTTACTAGACAGTTGGAGACAGTTATAGAGGACCATATGGGGATGTTTTCCTAGACAGTTGGAGACAGTTATAGAGGACCATATGGGGATGTTTTACTAGATAGTTGGAGACAGTTATAGAGGACCATATGGAGATGTTTTACTAGACAGTTGGAGACAGTTATAGAGGACCATATGGGGATGTTTTACTAGACAGTTGGAGACAGTTATAGATGACCATATGGGGATGTTTTACTAGACAGTATAGAGACCATATGGGGATGTTTTATAGACAGTTATAGATTACCATATGGGGATGTTTTACTAGATAGTTGGAGACAGTTATAGAGGACCATATGGAGATGTTTTACTAGACAGTTGGAGACAGTTATAGAGGACCATATGGGGATGTTTTACTAGACAGTTGGAGACAGTTATAGATTACCATATGGGGATGTTTTACTAGACAGTGAGAGACAGTTATAGACAGTTATAGATTACCATATGGGAATGTTTTACTAGACAGTTATGGACAGTTATAGACAGTTATAGACAGTTATAGACAGTTATAGAGGACCATATGGGGATGTTTTACTGGACAGTTGGAGACAGTTATAGAGGACCATATGGGGATGTTTTACTAGACAGTTATGGACAGTTATAGACAGTTATAGATTACCATATGGGAATGTTTTACTAGACAGTTATGGACAGTTATAGACAGTTATAGACAGTTATAGACAGTTATAGAGGACCATATGGGGATGTTTTACTGGACAGTTGGAGACAGTTATAGACAGTTATAGATGACCATATGGGGATGTTTTACTAGACAGTTATAGACAGTTATAAAGGACCATATGGGGATGTTTTACTGGACAGTTGGAGACAGTTAGAGAGGACCATATGGGGATGTTTTACTAGATGGTTGGAGACAGTTATAGAGGACCATATTGGGATGTTTTACTGGACAGTTGGAGACAGTAATAGAGGACCATATGGGGATGTTTTACTAGACAGTTGGAGACAGTTATAGAAGACCATATTGGGATGTTTTACTAGACAGTTGGAGACAGTTATAGATGAACATATGGGGATGTTTTACTCAACAGTTATAGAGGACCATGTGGGGATGTTTTACTAGACAGTTATAGAGGACCATATGGGGATGTTTTACTAGACAGTTATAGAGGACCATATGGGGATGTTTTACTAGACAGTTATAGAGGACCATATGGGGATGTTTTACTGGACAGTTATAGACAGTTATAGAGGACCATATGGGGATGTTTTACTAGACAGTTATAGAGGACCATATGGGGATGTTTTAATAGACAGTTATTGAGGACCATATGGGGATGTTTTACTAGACAGTTATAGAGGACCATATGGGGATGTTTTACTAGACAGTTATAGAGGACCATATGGGGATGTTTTACTAGACAGTTATAGAGGACCATATGGGGATGTTTTAATAGACAGTTATAGAGGACCATATGGGGATGTTTTACTAGACAGTTATAGAGGACCATATGGGGATGTTTTACTAGACAGTTATAGATGACCATATGGGGATGTTTTACTAGACAGTTATAGACAGTTATAGATGACCATATGGGGATGTTTTACTAGACAGTTATAGAGGACCATATGGGGATGTTTTACTAGACAGTTGTAGACAGTTATAGATGACCATATGGGGATGTTTTACTGGACAGTTATAGAGGACTATATGGGGATGTTTTACTAGACAGTTATAGAGGACCATATGGGGATGTTTTACGAGACAGTTGGAGACAGTTATAGAGGACCAAATGGGGATATTTTACTAGACAGTCTGAGACAGTTATAGAGGACCATATGGGGATGTTTTACTAGACAGTTATAGACAGTTATAGAGGACCATATGGGGATGTTTTACTAGACAGTTATAGACAGTTATAGAGGACCATATGGGGATGTTTTACTAGACAGTTATAGAGGACCATATGGGATGTTTTACTAGACAGTTATAGACAGTAATAGATGACCATATGGGGATGTTTTACTGGACAGTTATAGAGGACCATTTTTTCAACAATTGTTTACAGACAGATTATTTACTTATACATTACTAGTAGGACCATATGGGGATGTTTTACAGACAGTTAGATGCATTTGACTGTGTTTTTAGACAGTTATAGAGGACCATTGGGGATGTTTTCAGAAAATGATGTCATGGCTTTTGAAGCTTATGAGAGGACCATATGGGGATGTTTTAGAGTCAGTTTGGAGGTGACCATGTGGGGATGTTTTACTAGACAGTTATAGAGGACCATATGGGGATGTTTTCAAAATCAGTTATTTGCTTGACATCATGGGAAAATCAAAATCAGCCAAGACCTCAGAAAGAAAATTGTAGACCTCCATAAGGTACCACGTTCATCTGTACAAACAATGGGGATGTTTTACTAGACAGTTATAGAGGACCATGGTACTATGTTTTATAGGTCATACTGCTCAGGAAGGAGACGCGGTGTTTCCTAGAGAGGAACATGACTATGGGGATGTTTTTTACTAGACAGTTATAATGACCAAATGGGGATCTCAGAACAACAGCAAAGGACCTTGGAAGATGTTGGATAGACAGTTATAGAGGACCATATATCCACAGTACAGTTATAAATTTGTCCTATAGACAGTTAACCTGAAAGGCCGCTCAGCAAGGAAGAAGCCACTGCTCCAAAACCACAATGTTTTAAAAGTTATAGAGGACCAGACTGTTTTACAAGACAGTTATAGGGACATATGGGGATGTACTTCTGGGAGAAATGTCCTCTGGTCTGGGGATGTTTTAAGACACAAATAGAACTGTTTGGCCATAATGTTTTACCATCAGTTATGTTTGGAGGAAATATGGGGATGGAGACGACAGTTATAGAGGACCATCCCAACCGTGAATTACGGGGGTGGCAGTATCATGTTGGGGATGTTTTGCTGACAGTTATAGGGACTATGGGGATGTTTTACACAGTTATAGGCAGGAAAATTATGGGATATGGGATGTTTTACTCGACAGTTAGAGACAGTTATAGACAGTTATAGATTACCATATGGGGATGTTTTACTAGACAGTTGGAGACAGTTATAGAGGACCATATGGGGATGTTTTACTAGACAGTTGGAGACAGTTAGAGGACCATATGGGGATGTTTTACTAGATAGTTGGAGACAGTTATAGAGGACCATATGGGGATGTTTTACTAGACAGTTGGAGACAGTTATAGAGGACCATATGGGGATGTTTTACTAGACAGTTGGAGACAGTTATAGATTACCATATGGGGATGTTTTACTAGACAGTGAGAGACAGTTATAGACAGTTATAGATTACCATATGGGGATGTTTTACTAGATAGTTGGAGACAGTTATAGAGGACCATATGGAGATGTTTTACTAGACAGTTGGAGACAGTTATAGAGGACCATATGGGGATGTTTTACTAGACAGTTGGAGACAGTTATAGAGGACCATATGGGGATGTTTTACTAGACAGTTGAGAGACATATGGGGTTATAGACAGTTATAGAGGACCATATGGGGATGTTTTACTAGACAGTTATAGACAGTTATAGACAGTTATGACATATGGGGATGTTTTATAGACAGTTATAGAGGACCATATGGGGATGTTTTACTGGACAGTTATAGACAGTTATAGAGGACCATATGGGGATGTTTTACTAGACAGTTATAGAGGACATATGGGGATGTTATAGACAGTTATAGACAGTTATAGAGGACCATATGGGGATGTTTTACTGGACAGTTATAGACAGTTATAGATGACCATATGGGGATGTTTTACTAGACAGTTATAGAGGACCATATGGGGATGTTTTATAGACAGTTATAGACAGTTATAGAGGACCATATGGGGATGTTTTACTAGACAGTTATAGAGACAGATGTTTTATAGACAGTTATAGAGGACCATATGGGGATGTTTTACTAGACAGTTATAGACAGTTATAAAGGACCATATGGGGATGTTTTTGGACAGTTAGACAGTTATAGAGGACCATATGGGGATGTTTTACTAGATGGTTGGAGACAGTTATAGAGGACCATATTGGGATGTTTTACTAGACAGTTGGAGACAGTTATAGACAGTTATAGACAGTTATAGATTACCATATGGGGATGTTTTATTAGACAGTTGGAGACAGTTATAGAGGACCATATGGGGATGTTTTACTGGACAGTTGGAGACAGTTATAGAGGACCATATGGGGATGTTTTAATAGACAGTTGGAGACAGTTATAGAGGACCATATGGGGATGTTTTACTAGACAGTTAGACAGTTATAGAGGACCATATGGGGATGTTTTACTAGACAGTTGGAGACAGTTATAGAGGACCATATGGGGATGTTTTACTAGACAGTTGGAGACAGTTATAGAGGACCATATGGGGATGTTTTACTAGACAGTTGGAGACAGTTAGACAGGACCATATGGGGATGTTTTACTGGACAGTTATAGAGGACCATATGGGGATGTTTTATAGACAGTTATAGAGGACCATATGGGGATGTTTTACTAGACAGTTATAGACAGTTATAGAGGACCATATGGGGATGTTTTACTAGACAGTTAGAGGACCATAGACAGTTATAGAGGACCATATGGGGATGTTTTACTAGTTTTGGAGACAGTTATAGATGACCATATGGGGATGTTTTACTAGACAGTTATAGAGGACCATATGGGGATGTTTTACTAGACAGTTATAGAGGACCATATGGGGATGTTTTACTAGACAGTTATAGAGGACCATATGGGGATGTTTTACTAGACAGTTATAGAGGACCATATGGGGATGTTTTACTAGACAGTTATAGAGGACCATATGGGGATGTTTTAATAGACAGTTATAGAGGACCATATGGTGATGTTTTACTAGACAGTTATAGAGGACCATATGGGGATGTTTTACTAGACAGTTATAGACAGTTATAGATGACCATATGGGGATGTTTTACTAGACAGTTATAGAGGACCATATGGGGATGTTTTACTAGACAGTTATAGACAGTTATAGAGGACCATATGGGGATGTTTTACTAGACAGTTATAGAGGACCATATGGGGATGTTTTACGAGACAGTTGAAGACAGTTATAGAGGACAAAATGGGGATATTTTACTAGACAGTCTGAGACAGTTATAGAGGACCATATGGGGTTTTACTAGACAGTCTGAGACAGTTATAGAGGACCATATGGGGATGTTTTACTAGACAGTTATAGACAGTTATAGAGGACCATATGGGGATGTTTTACTAGACAGTTATAGAGGACCATATGGGGATGTTTTACTAGACAGTTATAGAGGACCATATGGGGATGTTTTACTAGACAGTTATAGAGGACCATATGGGGATGTTTTACTAGACAGTTATAAACAATTATAGATGACCATATGGGGATGTTTTACTAGACAGTTATAGAGGACCATATGGGGATGTTTTACTAGACAGTTATAGATGACCATATGGGGATGTTTTACTAGACAGTTATAGAGGACCATATGGGGATGTTTTACTAGACAGTTATAGAGGACCATATGGGGATGTTTTACTAGACAGTTATAGATGACCATATGGGGATGTTTTACTAGACTGTTATAAAGGACCATATGGGGATGTTTTACTAGACAGTTATAGAGGACCATATGGGGATGTTTTACTAGACAGTTATAGAGGACCATATGGGGATGTTTTACTAGACAGTTATAGAGGACCATATGGGGATGTTTTACTAGACAGTTATAGAGGACCATATGGGGATGTTTTACTAGACAGTTATAGACAGTTATAGATGACCATATGGGGATGTTTTACTAGACAGTTATAGAGGACCATATGGGGATGTTTTACTAGACAGTTATAGATGACCATATGGGGATGTTTTACTAGACAGTTGGAGACAGTTATAGAGGACCATATGGGGATGTTTTACTAGACAGTTATAGAGGACCATATGGGGATGTTTTACTAGACAGTTATAGATGACCATATGGGGATGTTTTACTAGACAGTTGGAGACAGTTATAGAGGACCATGTGGGGATGTTTTACTAGCGATTTTTAAGCGATTTTTTCAATTCGTTCCAGTCATTGGCAGCAGAGAACTGGAAGGAAAGGAAATACAGTCCAAAGATACATGAGATGTTATTCTCACTAACTCTTGTATATTGAATCTCACTGATCCTGGACTTATATCCTACTCGCCACAGTCTACCGTTAAGAGGCACAGTGCTAGCAAGGTGGCAGGTGGCAGAAGCAAGCCAATATGGTCATCTATAACTGTTCAGTAAAACATTCCCATATGGTCATCTCTAACTGTCTCTAACTGTCTAGTCCTCTCTAACTGTCTCTAACTGTCTAGTAAAACATCCCCATATGGTCCTCTCTAACTGTCTCTCACTGTCTAGTAAAACATCCCCATATGGGGATGTTTTATAACTGTTATAGTGAAAACATCCCCATATGGTCCTCTATAACTGTCTAGAAAACATCCCCATATGGGGATGTTTAACTAGACAGTTAAAACATCCCCATATGGTCATTATAACTGACTATTACTGTCTAGTAAAAGATCCCCATATGGGGATGTTTTATAACTGTTAGTAAAACATCCCCATATGGGGATGTTTAACTGTCAGTTATAGATCCCCATATGGGGATGTTTAACTGACAGTTAAAGATCCCCATATGGGGATCCTCTATAACTGTCTCCATAGAGGACCTCACCTCACCCTTCATCACCCCACCCCACCCCACCTCACCTACATCACCCCACCTCACCCTACATCCCACTACTAGACAGTTTACCCTACTCCATGTTTCACCCTACATCACCCCACTTCACCCTATATCCACCTACCCCATCTGGGGACCCTACTCCACCTCATACATCACCCCATGGGGATGTTTTACTCCACCTCACCCTACATCACCCCACCTCACCCTACTCCACCTCACCCTACATCACCTCACCTACATCACCCCACCTCACCCCATCTCACTCTACATCACCCAACCCCACCTCACCTACATCACCCCAGCTCACCCTACATCCTCATACCCCACCTCTCCCTACTCCACCTCACTCTACATCACCCCACCCCACCAACATCACCCCACCTCAACTACATCCACCTACCCCGCCTCACCTACATCACCCCACCTCACACTACTCCACCTCACCCTACATCACCCCACATTACCCTACATCCCCCTACTCCACCTCACTCTACATCACCCCACCCCACCAACATCACCCCACCTCAACTACATCCACCTACCCCGCCTCACCTACATCACCCCACCTCACACTACTCCACCTCACCCTACATCACCCCACATTACCCTACATCCCCCTACTCCACCACACCCTACATCTCCCCACCTCACCCTACTCCACCTCACCCTACCTACCCCGCCTCACCCTACATCACCCAGCCTCACCCCACCTCACCCAACATCCCCCTACCCCACCTCACCCTATTCCACCTCACCCTACATCCCCCCACCCCACCTCACCTACATCACCCCACCTCACCCTATAACCCCCCTAACCCGCCTCACCCTACATCACCCCACCTCACCTACATCCCCCTACCCTACATCCCCCTACCCCACCTCACCCTAATCCACCTCACCCTACATCACCCCACCCCACCTCACCTACATCACCCCACCTCATCCTACATCTCCCTACTCCACCTCACCCTACATCACCCCACCTCACCCTACTCCACCTCACCATAGGTTCACCCCACCTCACACTACATCCCCCTAACCCACCTCACCCTAATCCACCTCACCCTACATCACCCTACATCATCCCACCTCATCCTACATCTCCCTACTCCAACACACCCTACATCACCCCACCTCACCCTACCCCACCTTACCCTACTCCACCTCACCCTTCCTACCCCGCCTCACCCTACATCACCCTGCCTCACCCCACATCACCCCACCCTACATCCCCCTACCCCACCTCAACCTACTCCACCTCACCCTACATTACCCCACACCACCTCACCCTACATCAACCCACCTCATCCTACATCTCCCTACTCCACCTCACCCTACATCACCCCACCTCACCCTACTCCACCTCACCCTACATCACCCCACCTCATACTACATCCCCCTACCCCACCTCACCCTACATCACCCCACCCCACGCCACCTACATCACCCTACCTTACCCTACATCCCCTACCCCACCTTACCATACTCCACCTCACCCTACCTACCCCGCCTCACCCCACATCACCCCACCCTACATCCCCCTACCCCTACCCCGCCTCACCCTACATCACCCCCTACTCCCGGACCCCACCCTACCCCACCCCACCCCACCCAACATCACCTCACCATGCCCTACATCATCCCATCCCCATATCCCACCCCCCTACCCCACATCACCCTACCCTACATCACCCTACCCCACTTCACCGTACATCACCCCACCCTCCATCCCCCTACCCCTACCCCACCTCACCCTACATCCCCCTACTCCACTTTACCCTACTCCACCACACACCCTACCTACCCAGCCTCGCCCTACATCACCCAGCCTCACCCCACCTCACTCTACATCCCCCTACCCCACCTCACCCTACATCCCCCACCCCACCTCACCCTACATCCCCCTACCCCACCTCACACTACATCCCCCTAACCCACCTCACCCTAATCCACCTCACCCTACATCACCCTACCCCACCTCACCCTACATCATCCCACCTCACCCTACATCCCCCTACCCCACCTTACCCTACTCCACCTCACCCTTCCTACCCCGCCTCACCCTACATCACCCTGCCTCACCCCACATCACCCCACCCTACATCCCCCTACCCCACCTCAACCTAATCCACCTCACCCTACATTACCCCACCCCACCTCACCCTACATCAACCCACCTCATCCTACATCTCCCTACTCCACCTCACCCTACATCACCCCACCTCACCCTACTCCACCTCACCCTACATCACCCCACCTCATACTACATCCCCCTACCCCACCTCACCCTACATCACCCCACCCCACGCCACCTACATCACCCTACCTTACCCTACATCCCCCTACCCCACCTTACCATACTCCACCTCACCCTACCTACCCCGCCTCACCCCACATCACCCCACCCTACATCCCCCTACCACTACGCCGCCTCACCCTACATCACCCCACTACCCCAACGGACCCCACCCTACCCCACCCCACCCCACCCAACATCACCTCACCATGCCCTACATCATCCCATCCCCATATCCCACCCCCCCTACCCCACATCACCCTACCCTACATCACCCTACCCCACTTCACCATACATCACCCCACCCTCCATCCCCCTACCCCACCTCACCCTACATCCCCCTACTCCACTTTACCCTACTCCACCACACACCCTACCTACCCAGCCTCGCCCTACATCACCCAGCCTCACCCCACCTCACTCTACATCCCCCTACCCCACCTCACCCTACATCCCCCCACCTCACCTCACCCAACATCCCCCTACCCCACCTCACCCTACTCCACCTCACCCTACATCCCCCCACCCCACCTCTCCTACATCACCCCAACTCACCCTACAACCCCCCTAACCCGCCTCACCCTACATCACCCCGCCTCACCTACATCCCCCGACCCTACATCACCCCACCCGACGCCACCTACATCACCCCACCTTACCCTACATCCCCCTACCCCCCCTTCACCCTACTCCACCTCACCCTACCTACCCCGCCTCACCCCACATCACCCCACCATATATCCCCCTACTCCACTTACATTTACATTTACATTTAAGTCATTTAGCAGACGCTCTTATCCAGAGCGACTTACAAATTGGTGAATTCACCTTCTGACATCCAGACTTCACCCTACATCACCCCACCCTACATCCCCCTACCCCTACCCCGCCTCACCCTACATCACCCCACTACCCCAACGGACCCCACCCTACCCCACCCCACCCAACATCACCTCACCATGCCCTACATCATCCCATCCCCATATCCCACCCCCCCTACCCCACATCACCCCACCCTACATCCCACTACCCCACTTCACCCCACATCACCCCACCCTACATCCCCCTACCCACCTCACCCTACTCCACCTCACCCTACATCACCCCACCCCACCTCACCCTACATCAACCCACCTCATCCTACATCTCCCTACTCCACCTCAACCTACATCACCCCACCTCACCATACTCCACCTCACCCTACATCACCCCACCTCATACTACATCCCCCTACCCCACCTCACCCTACTCCACCTCACCGTACATCACCCCACCCCACGCCACCTACATCACCCTACCTTACCCTACATACCCCTACCCCAACTTACCCTACTCCACCACACACAATACCTACCTCGCCTCGCCCTACATCACCCAGCCTCACCCCACATCACTCTACATCCCCCTACCCCACCCTCACCCCACCCATCCCCCCACCCTACATCCCCCTACTCCTACCCCACCTCACCCTACATCCTCCTACTCCACTTTACCCTACTCCACCACACCATACCTACCCCACCTCACCCTACATCACCCAGCCTCACCCCACCTCACCCTACATCCCCCTACCCCACCTCACCCTACTCCACCTCACCCTACATCCCCCAACCCACCTCACCCTACATCCCCCTACCCCACCTCACCCTACTCCACCTCACCCTACATCCCCCCACCCCACCTCTCCTACATCACCCCACCTCACCCTACAACCCCCCTAACCCGCCTCAACCTTAATCACCCCGCCTCACCTACATCCCCCGACCCTATATCCCCCTACCCCCCCTCACCCTACTCCACCTCACCCTACATCCCCCACCCCACCTCACCTACATCACCCCAACTCACCCTACAACCCCCCTACCCCACCTCACCCTACATCCCCCTACTCCACTTTACCCTACTCCACCACACACCCTACCTACCCAGCCTCGCCCTACATCACCCAGCCTCACCCCACCTCACTCTACATCCCCCTACCCCACCTCACCCTACATCCCCCCACCCCACCTCACCTCACCCAAAATCCCCCTACCCCACCTCACCCTACTCCACCTCACCCTACATCCCCCCACCCCACCTCTCCTACATCACCCCAACTCACCCTACAACCCCCCTAACCCGCCTCACCCTACATCACCCGCCTCACCTACATCCCCCGACCCTACATCACCCCACGCCACCTACATCACCCCACCTTACCCTACATCCCCCTACCCCCCCTTCACCCTACTCCACCTCACCCTACCTACCCCGCCTCACCCCACATCACCCCACCTACATCCCCCTACTCCACTTCACCCTACATCACCCCACCCTACATCCCCCTACCCCTACCCCGCCTCACCCTACATCACCCCACTACCCCAACGGACCCCACCCTACCCCACCCCACCCAACATCACCTCACCATGCCCTACATCATCCCATCCCCATATCCCACCCCCCTACCCCACATCACCCCACCCTACATCCCACTACCCCACTTCACCCCACATCACCCCACCCTACATCCCCCTACCCACCTCACCCTACTCCACCTCACCCTACATCACCCCACCCCACCTCACCCTACATCAACCCACCTCATCCTACATCTCCCTACTCCACCTCAACCTACATCACCCCACCTCACCCTACTCCACCTCACCCTACATCACCCCACCTCATACTACATCCCCCTACCCCACCTCACCCTACTCCACCTCACCGTACATCACCCCACCCCACGCCACCTACATCACCCTACCTTACCCTACATCCCCCTACCCCAACTTACCCTACTCCCCCACCATCAATACCTACCCCGCCTCGCCCTACATCACCCAGCCTCACCCCACATCACTCTACATCCCCCTACCCCACCTCACCCCACATCACCCCACCCTACATCCCCCTTCTCCTACCCCACCTCACCCTACATCCTCCTACTCCACTTTACCCTACTCCACCACACCATACCTACCCCACCTCACCCTACATCACCCAGCCTCACCCCACCTCACCCTACATCCCCCTACCCCACCTCACCCTACTCCACCTCACCCTACATCCCCCCAACCCACCTCACCCTACATCCCCCTACCCCACCTCACCCTACCCCACCTCACCCTACATCCCCCCACCCCACCTCTCCTACATCACCCCACCTCACCCTACAACCCCCCTAACCCGCCTCAACCTTAATCACCCCGCCTCACCTACATCCCCCGACCCTATATCCCCCTACCCCCCCTCACCCTAATCCACCTCACTCTACATCACCCCACCCCACCCCACCTCACCTACATCACCCCACCTCATCCTACATCACCCCACCTCATCCTACATCTCCCTACTCCACCTCACCCTACATCACCCCACCTCACCCTACATCCCCCTACCCCACCTTACCCTACTCCACCTCACCCTACATCACCCCACCTCACCCTACATCCCCCTACCCCACCTTACCCTACTCCACCTCACCCTTCCTACCCCGGCTCACCCTACATCACCCTGCCTCACCCCACATCACCCCACCCTACATCCCCCTACCCCACCTCACCCTAATCCACCTCACCCTACATCACCCCACCCCACCTCACCTACATCTCCCTACTCCACCTCACCCTACATCACCCCACCTCACCCTACTCCACCTCACCTACATCACCCCACCTCACCCTACTCCACCTCACCCTACATCACCCGACCTCATCCTACATCTCCCTACTCCACCTCACCCTACCTACCCCGCCTCACCCTACATCACCCTACCCCACCTCACCCTACTCCACCTCACCCTACATTCCCCCACCCCACCTCACCCTACATCTCCCTACTCCACCTCACCCTACATCACCCCACCTCACCCTACTCCACCTCACCTACATCACCCCACCTCATCCTACATCTAACCTACTCCACCCCACCTAACCCTACATCACCCCACCTCACACTACATCCCCCTACCCCACCTCACCCAAATCCACCTCACCCCACCCCACCCCACCTCACCTACATCACCCCACCTCATCCTACATCTCCCTACTCCACCTCACCCTACATCACCCCACCTCACCCTACTCCACCTCACCCTACATCACTCCACCTCACCCTACATCCCCCTACCCCACCTTACCCTACTCCACCTCACCCTTCCTACCCCGCCTCACCCTACATCACCCTGCCTCAACCCACATCACCCCACCCTACATCCCCCTACCCCACCTCACCCTAATCCACCTCACCCTACATCACCCCACCCCACCTCACCTACATCACCCCACCTCATCCTACATCTCCCTACTCCACCTCACCCTACATCACCCCACCTCACCCTACTCCACCTCACCCTACAACACCCCACCTCACACTACATCCCCCTACCCCACCTCACCCTAATCCACCTCACCCTACATCACCCCACCCCACCACCCCACCTCACCCTACTCCACCTCACCCTACATCACCCCACCTCATCCTACATCTCCCTACTCCACCTCACCCTACATCACCCCACCTCACCCTACTTCACCTCACCCAACATCACCCCACCTCACCCTACATCCCCCTACCCCACCTTACCCTACTCCACCTCACCCTTCCTACCCCGCCTCACCCCACATCACCCCACCCTACATCCCTCTACCCCACCTCACCCTAATCCACCTCACCCTACATCACCCCACCCCACCTCACCTACATCACCCCACCTCATCATACATCTCCCTACTCCACCTCATCCTACATCACCCCACCTCACCCTACTACACCTCACCCTACATCACCCCACCTCATCCTACATCTCCCTACTCCACCTCAGCCTACATCACCCCACCTCACCCTACATCCCCCTACCCCACCTTTCCCTACTCCACCTCACCCTTCCTACCCCGCCTCACCCCACCCTACACCCCCTACCCCACCTCACCCTACTCCACCTCACCCTACATCACCCCACCTCACCCTACATCAACCCACCCCACCTCACCTACATCACCCCACCCCATCCTACATCTCCCTACTCCACCTCACCCTACATCACCCCACCTCACACTACATCCCCCTAACCCACCTCACCCTACTCCACCTCACCCTACATCACACCACCCCACGCCACCTACATCACCCCACCTCACCCTACATCCCCCTACCCCACCTTACCCTATTCCACCTCACCCTACCTACCCCGCCTCACCCCACCCTACATCCCCCTACCCCACTTCACCCTACATCACCCCACCCTACATCCCCCTACCCCACCCTGCCTCACCCTACATCACCCCACTACCCCAACGGACCCCACCCTACCCCACCCAACGTCACCTCACCATGCCCTACATCATCCCATCCCCATATCCCACCCCCCCACATCACCCCACCCTACATCCCCCTACCCCTACCCCACCTCACCCTACATCACCCCACTACCCCAAAGGGTCCCACCCTACCCCACCCCACCCAACATCACCTCTTCATAACCTACATCACGCCACCTCACCATACCTTACATCATCCCATCATCTCACCCTAGATTAGGAACGTCCTGTAGTCGTTAGGCATCCTATGAACTTAGTTTAAACACAGGCTTGGTCTGTCGATCCGAACGGCAATACCCCTTTTCCTCGCTCCTCCCCTCCCTGCCCCTCGTACCAATCCCTCCATGCCTGCTACGGACCTCGCCCTGAGCCAACGGTGGCCTGTAGCCTCGTTTGAGGGAGCCACGTCAACAGCGGTTGGTCAGAGAAGACAGAAAGATAAATTGCCAAGAAGCCTCACTGACAGAGAGAATAAAAGGGAGTGATTTGGTTTTCCATTTATTTTTTAAACTAGTAATTCAACTAACAGCTGAATGATCAAAGCAAAGGCTCTTTTAAATTTGAAATAAAAGTATTTTTCAAGGAGTCGTGAGGCAATTATGGAAGAGCCTCAATCAGGAGTTTATTCCAACTGGATTTATGCCAACCGTTTGGAAATTGTTGTTTCTGTCTCCAAGCTTTTCCTTCTTAAACAATGACAAATCCCCAAGACGAAAGTCTTGCGTTGTGATGATGATATAACCCATGCCTCTATCAACTCACCTTACATCACCTAACTCTATATCTATTTCCCCATAGCCCCCCCTCGACGCACCCCACCCTTCCCTACTCCACCCACCCCACCACACCCTACATGTATTTCCCCATAGCCAGACAGGAACTAGCATCAATACAGTCTATTTCCCCATAGCCAGACAGGAACTAGCATCAATACAGTTTATTTCCCCATAGCCAGACAGGAACTAGCATCAATACAGTTTATTTCCCCATAGCCAGACAGGAACTAGCATCAATACAGTCTATTTCCCCATAGCCAGACAGGAACTAGCATCAATACAGTTTATTTCCCCATAGCCAGACAGGAACTAGCATCAATACGGTCTATTTCCCCATAGCCAGACAGGAACTAGCATCAATACGGTCTATTTCCCCATAGCCAGACAGGAACTAGCATCAATACAGTCTATTTCCCCAGTCTATTTCCCCATAGCCAGACAGGAACTAGCATCAATACTGTTTATTTCCCCATAGCCAGACAGGAACTAGCATCAATACAGTTTATTTCCCCATAGCCAGACAGGAACTAGCATCAATACAGTTTATTTTCCCATAGCCAGTTTATTTCCCCCCCATAGCCAGACAGGAACTAGCATCAATACAGTCTATTTTCCCGTAGCCAGACAGGAACCAGCATCAATACAGTTTATTTCCCCATAGCCAGACAGGAACTAGCATCAATACAGTCTATTTCCCCATAGCCAGACAGGAACTAGCATCAATACAGTCTATTTTCCCGTAGCCAGACAGGAACTAGCATCAATACAGTCTATTTTCCCGTAGCCACACAGGAACTAGCATCAATACAGTTTATTTCCCCGTAGCCACACAGGAACTAGCATCAATACAGTTTATTTCCCCATAGCCAGACAGGAACTAGCATCAATACAGTCAATACAGTTTATTTCCCCATAGCCAGACAGGAACTAGCATCAATACAGTCTATTTCCCCATAGCCAGACAGGAACTAGCATCAATACAGTCTATTTCCCCATAGCCAGACAGGAACTAGCATCAATACAGTTTATTTCCCCATAGCCAGACAGGAACTAGCATCAATACAGTTTATTTCCCCATAGCCAGACAGGAACTAGCATCAATACAGTTTATTTCCCCATAGCCAGACAGGAACTAGCATCAATACAGTCAATACAGTTTATTTCCCCATAGCCAGACAGGAACTAGCATCAATACAGTCTATTTCCCCATTATACCCAATTCTATTGTATTCTATTTTAATTGTGAGGTCACTCATGAATTTTCACTTGACTATTTTTCTCTACCTAAGTCTGACTTATATGTCTCATTCTATTATCCTGTACCTAAGTCTGACTTATATGTCTAATTTGATTATCCTGTACCTAAGTCTGACTTATATGTCTCATTCTATTATCCTCTACCTGAGTCTGACTTATATGTCTCATTCTATTATCCTGTACCTAAGTCTGACTTATATGTCTAATTTGATTATCCTGTACCTAAGTCTGACTTATATGTCTCATTCTATTATCCTGTACCTAAGTCTGACTTATATGTCTCATTCTATTATCCTGTACCTAAGTCTGACTTATATGTCTCATTCTATTATCCTGTACCTAAGTCTGACTTATATGTCTAATTTGATTATCCTGTACCTAAGTCTGACTTATATAGGTAAATGTGGTAATATGTGCAGTGCAGTGCTGTCCACAGTACATATCTGTCTGTGTGTGTTTGTAAAAGTGTGTGTACTGTGGACTGCACTGCACTGCACAGTCCCAAATCAATTCTTGTACCCTTTGTTGATCTGAAAGTAGTGGACAGGTATCGACTCTGATATAGCATGCTGCTCCTACCTCTCACTGAAATCTGACTTATACAGGGAAACGTCTGCGTGTTTCATTCCAATATGTTTCACGTTGGACATCTGTAATGTCACAGCTCTCTAATGAAGACAGGAGAATCCGTGAACATGGAACCATCAGAACAACCACGGTCCTCAGATCCCATCCATTACAACCTCAATATAAAAGCTTTGAAAGCCTGTAAAATCCCCAGTTGTTCCCCTAGGTCTCTAGAACGATATTCCAAACGGAGCAGACTGTTTCTTCTGTAGACTTCACCGCAGTGTCATTCAGCTTCTCCGAGTCTGTCTTTCAGAGCAGTTACTCTTTAACACCGGGAACGAGAATTTGCTGCCCATAGACAATAAACCCTGTGTTTGTAGGGGATATTGACTGTGTTGTGTAATACTTATCCCATTCTCCAGTAAACTTCTGGATGTTCAGATTTCACAGGGATTTGATCTGTACAATTCTGAACTCAATTGGATGCAATTATGTTCAGAAAAAAAAAGAAGCAAAACATTTAGGCTTAGCTCTGCTTTTCAAAGTTATTTAGTGTGTGTTCATGCTACTCAGAGCAGAGCCTGCTAGCTGAGCAGAGAGAGAGAGGCTGTATGGTATCTGTGTGTCATCAACACAGAGCAGAGCCTGCTAGCTGAGCAGAGAGAGGGAGAGGCTGTATGTTGTCTGTGTGTCATCAACACAGAGCAGAGCCTGCTAGCTGGGCAGAGAGAGGGAGAGGCTGTATGGTGTCTGTGTGTCATCAACACAGAGCAGAGCCTGCTAGCTGGGCAGAGAGAGGGAGATGCTGTATGGTGTCTGTGTGTCATCAACACAGAGCAGAGCCTGCTAGCTGGGCAGAGAGAGGGAGATGCTGTATGGTGTCTGTGTGTCATCAGCACAGAGCAGAGCCTGCTAGCTGGGCAGAGAGAGGGAGAGGCTGTATGGTGTCTGTGTGTCATCAGCACAGAGCAGAGCCGTTTTGCTAGGCAGAGAGAGGCCGCATGGTTTCTGTGTGTCATCAACACAGATTGCTGCATTGGCATGTTCTCCATTGTCACACAGACACCTTGACAACACTTGTCCAACAGCTTCTCTTGCCTTGATAACACCTATCTAACCTTGACAACACCTCATCCAGCCTTGACAACACCTCATCCAGCCTTGACAACACCTCATCCAGCCTTGACAACACCTCATCTAGCCTTGACAACACCTCTTCTAACCTTGACAACACCTCATCTAGCCTTGACAACACCCCCTCTAGCCTTGATAACACCTATCTAACCTTGACAACACCTCATCCAGCCTTGACAACACCTCATCTAGCCTTGACAACACCTCTTCTAACCTTGACAACACCTCATCTAGCCTTGACAACACCCCCTCTAGCCTTGACAACACCTCCTCTAACCTTGACAACACCTCCTCTAACTTTGACAACACCTCCTCTAACCTTGACAACACCTCCTCTAGCCTTGACAACACCTCCTCTAGCCTTGACAACACCTCCTCTAGCCTTGACAACACCTCATCTAACCTTGACAACACTTCCTCTATCCTTGACAACACCTCCTCTAGCCTTGACAACCACACCTCCTCTAACCTTGTCAACACCTCCTCTATCCTTGACAACACCTCCTCTAGCCTTGACAACACCTCCTCTAGCCTTGACAACACCTCCTCTAACCTTGTCATCCACACCTCCTCCAGCCTTGACAACACCTCCTCTAACCTTGTCATCCACACCTCCTCCAGCCTTGACAACACCTCCTCTAACCTTGTCAACCACACCTCATCTAACCTTGACAACACCTCCTCTATCCTTGACAACACCTCCTCTAGCCTTGACAACACCCCCTCGAGCCTTGTCAACCACACCTCCTCTAGCCATGACAACACCTCCTCTAACCTTGACAACATATCCTCTAACCTTGTCAACCACACCTCCTCTAGCCTTGACAACACCTCCTCTAACCTTGACAACATATCCTCTAACCTTGTCAACCACACCTCCTCTAGCCTTGACAACATATCCTCTAACCTTGTCAACCACACCTCCTCTAGCCTTGACAACATCTCCTCTAACCTTGACAACATATCCTCTAACCTTGTCAACCACACCTCCTCTAGCCTTGACAACATCTCCTCTAACCTTGTCAACCACACCTCCTCTAGCCTTGACAACATCTCCTCTAACCTTGTCAACCACACCTTCTCTAGCCTTGACAACACCCCCTCGAGCCTTGTCAACCACACCTCCTCTAGCCTTGACAACATCTCCTCTAACCTTGTCAACCACACCTTCTCTAGCCTTGACAACACCCCCTCGAGCCTTGTCAACCACACCTCCTCTAGCCTTGACAACACCTCCTCTAACCTTGACAACATCTCATCTAACCTTGTCAACCACACCTCCTCTAGCCTTGACAACATCTCCTCTAACCTTGTCAACCACACCTTCTCTAGCCATGACAACACCCCCTCGAGCCTTGTCAACCACACCTCCTCTAGCCTTGACAACACATTTGATGGCCTTTCTAGAGGTCCACACTCTTACCATAAAGCTATAATCAAAACCCTGCATGGTCCCAGTCCAAGTGAAGCATATGGATGTCTTGGCATTGCACTTTATCTGTGTATTCGCAGGTTTTACCAGACACCTTGGAGGCTAAATCATTTCCCTCCCTCTCCTCTGTCTAGGCACCTTGGAGACTAAACCATTTCCCTCCCTCTCCTCTGTCTAGGCACCTTGGAGACTAAACCATTTCCCTCCCTCTTCTTTTACCAGACACCTTGGAGGCTAAATCATTTCCCTCCCTCTCCTCTGTCTAGGCACCTTGGAGACTAAACCATTTCCCTCCCTCTTCTTTTACCAGACACCTTGGAGGCTAAATCATTTCCCTCCCTCTCCTCTGTCTAGGCACCTTGGAGACTAAATCATTTCCCTCCCTCTCCTCTGTCTAGGCACCTTGGAGACTAAACCATTTCCCTCCCTCTCCTCTGTCTAGGCACCTTGGAGACTAAACCATTTCCCTCCCTCTTCTTTTACCAGACACCTTGGAGGCTAAATCATTTCCCTCCCTCCCCTCTGTCTAGGCACCTTGGAGGCTAAATCATTTCCCTCCCTCTCCTCTGTCTAGGCACCTCGGAGACTAAACCATTTCCCTCCCTCTCCTCTGTCTAGGCACCTTGGAGACTAAACCATTTCCCTCCCTCTTCTTTTACCAGGCACCTTGGAGGCTAAATCATTTCCCTCCCTCTCCTCTGTCTAGGCACCTTGGAGGCTAAATCATTTCCCTCCCTCCCCTCTGTCTAGGCACCTTGGTGACTAAACCATTTCCCTCCCTCTTCTTTTATCAGGCACCTTGGAGGCTAAATAATGTCACTCATAAACCATTTCCTCTGTCTAGGCTACCTTTACGGGACTACAGGGATGATGTCATAGGCTAAGGAGAACCTGAAAAGCCTTGACAGTCATCACAACCCTGAGGCTACGGCTGAGGACAGGAACCAGTAAAATAAGTCCCGCTATGACCTCAGCAGAGTCATCGAATGAGCAAAAGGACAATATTGGAATAAGGTGGAATAACACGAGATCTGACGTCTGCCGGATGTGGCTACAGTCCATTATGGAATACAAAGGAACAACCAACAATGCACAACGATACCTGTTTACCAGACAACACAATGCATTTTAATGCACTCTTTGACAATAACAACATCGTGCCGGGTGTGAGGGCTGCCACCGACCCAGATCATCGGGTGATCTCGCTCTCCGAGGCCAACATGAGTAAAGTCTTTAATCAAGTCAACACCCACAAGGCCTGAGGGGATTCCAGGGCGCATTCTCAGAGCATGCACAGAACAGCTGGCAAGCATATTCACGATCATTTTCAACCTCTCCTTGTCCTTGTCTGTAATCCTCACATGTTTTAAAATGACCACCATCATTCCATCTTCTCAAGAACTCTACGGTTTCCTGCCACATTGGCTACCGCCCTGAAGCACTGACATCTGTAATCATGGCACACATAAACTCCATCATCCCAGACACCCTAGACCCACTTCAATTTGCATACCACTCCAACAGATCCATAGAAGATGCAATCTCAACTTCCACCCTGCTCTCACCCACCTACACTACCGGTCAAAAGTTTTAGAACACCTACTCATTCAAGGATTTTCCAACAGGACAACGACCCAACACACCTCCAGGCTGTGTAAGGGCAGTTTGGCCAAGGAGAGTGATGGAGTGCTGCATCAGAAGACCTGGCCTCCACAAACCCCTGACCACAACCAAATGTAATTGGTTTGGGATGAGTTGGACCGCAGAGTGAAGGAAAAGCATTCCAGGTGAAGCTGGTTGAGAGAATGCCAAGGCAAAGGGTGG
Source organism: Oncorhynchus masou masou (assembly GCF_036934945.1). Lineage (NCBI taxonomy): Eukaryota > Metazoa > Chordata > Actinopteri > Salmoniformes > Salmonidae > Oncorhynchus > Oncorhynchus masou. The sequence goes on along the minus strand of NC_088239.1, from coordinate 1,012,640 downwards.
CTATTTGAAGAATCTCAAATCTCAAATATAATTTGATTTGTTTAACACTTTTTTGGTTACTACATGATTCCATATCGGTAATTTCATAGTTTTGATGTCTTCACTAAAACCCTTGAATGAGTTGGTGTGTCCAAACAATTGACCGGTAGTGTAGATGAGAGCAATGCCTATGTGAGAATGTTGTTCATTGACTACAGCTTAGCGTTCAACACCATAGTCCCCATCAAAGCTTGTCACCAAATTAGGACCCTGGGACTGAACACCTCCCTCTGCAACTGGGTCCTGGACTTCCTGACGGGCCAACCCCAGGTGGTGAGGGTAGGCAACATCACCTCCGCTACACTGACCCTCAACACTGGGGGCCCCACAGAGGCGTGTGCTTAGTTCCCTCCTGTACTTCCTGTTCACCCACGATTGTGTGGCCACGACTCCAACACCATCATCAAGTTTGCTGATGACACAACGGTGGTAGGCCTGGTCACCAGCGATGATGAGGCAGCCTACAGGGTGCAGGTCCAGGGGGTACTTCAGAGGAGCAGGTCTATAGCTTCAAGTTCCTCAGAGTCCAAATCACTAAGAACCTAAAATGGTTCAAACACACGAAGACACAGTCACGAAGAACTGCACCTCCTGCCCCTCAGGAGGTTGAAAAGGTTTAGCATGGGCCCTCAAAATCTCAAATAGTTCTACAGCTGTACCATTGAGAGCATATTGACTGGCTGCATCACTGCATGGTATGGCAATAGCACCGCACTCGATCGCATTGGCACTACGGAGGGTGGTGCGGACAGCCCAGTAAATCACTGGGAACAAGCTCCCTGCCACCCATGACCTCTATATCAGGCGGTGTGAGCTCCCTGCCACCCAGGACCTCTATATCAGGCGGTGTGAGCTCCCTGCCATCCAGGACCTATAGATCAGGCAGTTTGAGCTCCCTGCCATCCAGGACCTCAATACCAGGTGGTGTGAGCTCCCTAACATCCATGACCTCTATACCAGGCGGTGTGAGCTCCCTGCCATCCAGGACCTCAATACCAGGCGGTGTGAGCCCCCTGCCATACAGGACCTCTATATCAGGTGGTGTGAGCTCCCTAACATCCATGACATCTATACCAGGCGGTGTGAGCCCCCTGCCATACAGAACCTCTATATCAGGCGGTGTGAGCTCCCTGCCACCCAGAACCTCTATATCAGGCAGTTTGAGCTCCCTGCCATCCAGAACCTCTATATTAGGCTTTTTGAGCTCCCTGCCATCTAGGCTCTCAATACCAGGCGGTGTGAAAGGCAGGCCTGAAGTATAATTACAAGCACTTCATAAGTGTCAAAGGCTTTTATTGACAATTACATGAAGTTGATGCAAAGAGTCAATATTTGCAGTGTTGATCCTTCTTTTTTAAGACCTCTGCAATTCGCTCTGGCATGCTGTCAATTAACTTCTGGGCCACATCCTGACTGATAGCAGCCCATTCTTGCATAATCAATGCTTGGAGTTTGTCAGAATTTGTGGGGTTTTGTTTGTCCACCCGCCTCTTGAGAATTGATGGTTTGGTTATTCACGTCATCGTTTATTGTTTTTGTATTCTTAGTGTTCAGTTTATGTTTTTAAAATAAACGACATGAACACTTACCACGCCGCAACTTGGTCCGATCCTTACTCCTCTTCAGACGAAGAAATCTGCCGTTACAATAACATTCTGGAGCATATGCAAATTGCCATCATACAAACTGAGGCAGCAGACCTTGTGAAAATTAATATTTGTGTCATTATTTTGGCCACGACTCTACATGACATTAAAACTACCATTCAATGGAATGATACCCAGACAGGCATAACTACGGCCTGGGGGTCTATGACACTAAACAACACATCAGACCCAGACGACTAAACAACACATCAGACCCAGACGACTAAACAACACATCAGACACAGACGACTAATCAACACATCAGACCCATACGACTAAACAACACATCAGACCCATACGACTAAACAACACATCAGACCCAGACGACTAAACAACACATCAGACACAGACGACTAAACAACACATCAGACCCAGATGACTAATCAACACATCAGACCCATACGACTAAACAACACATCAGACCCAGATGACTAAACAACACATTAGACCCAGACGACTAAACAACACATCAGACCCAGATGACTAAACAACACATCAGACCCAGATGACTAAACAACACATCAGACCCAGATGACTAAACAACACATCAGACCCAGATGACTAAACAACACATTAGACCCAGATGACTAAACAACACATCACACCATGATGACAACATGAGCTTTCTCTTACAGTCCAGAGGCACAAATGAGAGAAAAAAGGCACCATTTGGAAACCATTATGGGACTAGCCTGATTCTAGTTCCTTAATCATTATGGGACTAGCCTGATTCCATTTCCTTAATCATTATGGGACTAGCCTGATTCCATTTCCTTAATCATTATGGGACGAGCCTGATTCCATTTCCTTAATCATTATGGGACAAGCCTGATTCCAGTTCCTTAATCATTATGGGACAAGCCTGATTCTAGATCCTTAATCATTATGGGACTAGCCTGATTCTAGTCCCTTCATCATTATGGGACTAGCCTGATTCCATTTCCTTAATCATTATGGGACTAGCCTGATTCCAGTTCCTTAATCATTATGGGACTAGCCTGATTCTAGTTCCTTAATCATTATGGGACTAGCCTGATTCTAGTTCCTTAATCATTATGGGACTAGCCTGATTCCAGTTCCTTAATCATTATGGGACTAGCCTGATTCCATTTCCTTAATCATTATGGGACTAGCCTGATTCCATTTCCTTAATCATTATGGGACTAGCCTGATTCCAGTTCCTTAATCATTATGGGACTAGCCTGATTCCAGTTCCTTAATCATTATGGGACTAGCCTGATTCCATTTCCTTAATCATTATGGGACTGGCCTGATTCTAGTTCCTTAATCATTATGGGACTACCCTGATTCCCTTTCCTTAATCATTATGGGACTGGCCTGATTCCAGTTCCTTAATCATTATGGGACTGGCCTGATTCCAGTTCCTTAATCATTATGGGACTGGCCTGATTCCAGTTCCTTAATCATTATGGGACTGGCCTGATTCCATTTCCTTAATCATTATGGGACGAGCCTGATTCCATTTCCTTAATCATTATGGGACAAGCCTGATTCCAGTTCCTTAATCATTATGGGACTAGCCTGATTCTAGATCCTTAATCATTATGGGACTAGCCTGATTCTAGTCCCTTAATCATTATGGGACTAGCCTGATTCCATTTCCTTAATCATTATGGGACGAGCCTGATTCCATTTCCGTAATCATTATGGGACTAGCCTGATTCCAGTTCCTTAATCATTATGGGACTAGCCTGATTCCAGTTCCTTAATCATTATGGGACTAGCCTGATTCCATTTCCTTAATCATTATGGGACTAGCCTGATTCCATTTCCTTAATCATTATGGGACTGGCCTGATTCTAGTTCCTTAATCATTATGGGACTACCCTGATTCCCTTTCCTTAATCATTATGGGACTGGCCTGATTCCAGTTCCTTAATCATTATGGGACTGGCCTGATTCCAGTTCCTTAATCATTATGGGACTGGCCTGATTCCAGTTCCTTAATCATTATGGGACTGGCCTGATTCCATTTCCTTAATCATTATGGGACTAGTCTGATTCCAGTTCCTTAATCATTATGGGACTGGAATGATTCCATTTCCTTAATCATTATGGGACTAGCCTGATTCCAGTTCCATAATCATTATGGGACTGGACTGATTCCATTTCCTTAATCATTATGGGACTGGCCTGATTCCAGTTCCTTAATCAATATGGGACTGGCCTGATTCTAGTTCCTTAATCATTATGGGACTGGCCTGATTCCATTTACTTAATCATTATGGGACTCGCCTAATTCTAGTTCCTTAATCATTATGGGACTGGCCTGATTCTAGTTCCTTAATCATTATGGGACTGGCCTGATTCTAGATCCTTAATCATTATGGGACTAGCCTTATTCCAGTTCCTTAGAAACCATTATGGGACTAGCCTGATTCCAGTTCCTTAATCATTATGGGACGAGCCTGATTCCAGTTCCTTAATCATTATGGGACTAGCCTGATTCCAGTTCCTTAATCATTATGGGACTAGCCTGATTCTAGTTCCTTAATCATTATGGGACTAGCCTGATTCCAGTTCCTTAATCATCATGGGACTAGCGTGATTCTAGTTCCTTAATCACTATGGGACTGGCCTGATTCTAGTTCCTTAATCATTATGGGACTAGCCTTATTCCAGTTCCTTAGAAACCATTATGGGACTAGCCTGATTCCATTTCCTTAATCATTATGGGACTGGCCTGATTCTAGTCCCTTAATCATTATGGGACTATCCTGATTCCAGTTCCTTAATCATAATGGGACTAGCCTGATTCCAGATCCTTAATCATTATGGGACTAGCCTGATTCTAGTTCCTTAATCATTATGGGACTAGCCTGATTCCAGTTCCTTAATCATTATGGGACTGGCCTGAATCTAGTTCCTTAATCATTATGGGACTGGCCTGATTCCATTTCCTTAATCATTATGGGACTAGCCTGATTCCATTTCCTTAATCATTATGGGACTAGCCTGATTCCAGTTCCTTAATCATTATGGGAATAGCCTGATTCCATTTCCTTAATCATTATGGGACTAGCCTGATTCCATTTCCTTAATCATTATGGGACTGGCCTGATTCTAGTTCCTTAATCATTATGGGACTACCCTGATTCCCTTTCCTTAATCATTATGGGACTGGCCTGATTCCAGTTCCTTAATCATTATGGGACTGGCCTGATTCCAGTTCCTTAATCATTATGGGACTGGCCTGATTCCAGTTCCTTAATCATTATGGGACTGGCCTGATTCCATTTCCTTAATCATTATGGGACGAGCCTGATTCCATTTCCTTAATCATTATGGGACAAGCCTGATTCCAGTTCCTTAATCATTATGGGACTAGCCTGATTCTAGATCCTTAATCATTATGGGACTAGCCTGATTCTAGTCCCTTAATCATTATGGGACTAGCCTGATTCCATTTCCTTAATCATTATGGGACGAGCCTGATTCCATTTCCGTAATCATTATGGGACTAGCCTGATTCCAGTTCCTTAATCATTATGGGACTAGCCTGATTCCAGTTCCTTAATCATTATGGGACTAGCCTGATTCCATTTCCTTAATCATTATGGGACTAGCCTGATTCCATTTCCTTAATCATTATGGGACTGGCCTGATTCTAGTTCCTTAATCATTATGGGACTACCCTGATTCCCTTTCCTTAATCATTATGGGACTGGCCTGATTCCAGTTCCTTAATCATTATGGGACTGGCCTGATTCCAGTTCCTTAATCATTATGGGACTGGCCTGATTCCAGTTCCTTAATCATTATGGGACTGGCCTGATTCCATTTCCTTAATCATTATGGGACTAGTCTGATTCCAGTTCCTTAATCATTATGGGACTGGAATGATTCCATTTCCTTAATCATTATGGGACTAGCCTGATTCCAGTTCCATAATCATTATGGGACTGGCCTGATTCTAGTTCCTTAATCATTATGGGACTAGCCTGATTCCATTTCCTTAATCATTATGGGACTGGCCTGATTCTAGTTCCTTAATCATTATGGGACTGGCCTGATTCTAGTTCCTTAATCATTATGGGACTAGCCTGATTCCAGTTCCTTAATCATCATGGGACTAGCGTGATTCTAGTTCCTTAATCACTATGGGACTGGCCTGATTCTAGTTCCTTAATCATTATGGGACTAGCCTTATTCCAGTTCCTTAGAAACCATTATGGGACTAGCCTGATTCCATTTCCTTAATCATTATGGGACTGGCCTGATTCTAGTCCCTTAATCATTATGGGACTAGCCTGATTCCAGTTCCTTAATCATTATGGGACTAGCCTGATTCCAGATCCTTAATCATTATGGGACTAGCCTGATTCTAGTTCCTTAATCATTATGGGACTAGCCTGATTCCAGTTCCTTAATCATTATGGGACTGGCCTGAATCTAGTTCCTTAATCATTATGGGACTGGCCTGATTCCATTTCCTTAATCATTATGGGACTAGCCTGATTCCATTTCCTTAATCATTATGGGACTAGCCTGATTCCATTTCCTTAATCATTATGGGACTGGCCTGATTCTAGTTCCTTAATCATTATGGGACTACCCTGATTCCCTTTCCTTAATCATTATGGGACTGGCCTGATTCCAGTTCCTTAATCATTATGGGACTGGCCTGATTCCAGTTCCTTAATCATTATGGGACTGGCCTGATTCCAGTTCCTTAATCATTATGGGACTGGCCTGATTCCATTTCCTTAATCATTATGGGACGAGCCTGATTCCATTTCCTTAATCATTATGGGACAAGCCTGATTCCAGTTCCTTAATCATTATGGGACTAGCCTGATTCTAGATCCTTAATCATTATGGGACTAGCCTGATTCTAGTCCCTTAATCATTATGGGACTAGCCTGATTCCATTTCCTTAATCATTATGGGACGAGCCTGATTCCATTTCCGTAATCATTATGGGACTAGCCTGATTCCAGTTCCTTAATCATTATGGGACTAGCCTGATTCCAGTTCCTTAATCATTATGGGACTAGCCTGATTCCATTTCCTTAATCATTATGGGACTAGCCTGATTCCATTTCCTTAATCATTATGGGACTGGCCTGATTCTAGTTCCTTAATCATTATGGGACTACCCTGATTCCCTTTCCTTAATCATTATGGGACTGGCCTGATTCCAGTTCCTTAATCATTATGGGACTGGCCTGATTCCAGTTCCTTAATCATTATGGGACTGGCCTGATTCCAGTTCCTTAATCATTATGGGACTGGCCTGATTCCATTTCCTTAATCATTATGGGACTAGTCTGATTCCAGTTCCTTAATCATTATGGGACTGGAATGATTCCATTTCCTTAATCATTATGGGACTAGCCTGATTCCAGTTCCATAATCATTATGGGACTGGCCTGTTTCTAGTTCCTTAATCATTATGGGACTAGCCTGATTCCATTTCCTTAATCATTATGGGACTGGCCTGATTCTAGTTCCTTAATCATTATGGGACTGGCCTGATTCTAGTTCCTTAATCATTATGGGACTAGCCTGATTCCAGTTCCTTAATCATCATGGGACTAGCGTGATTCTAGTTCCTTAATCACTATGGGACTGGCCTGATTCTAGTTCCTTAATCATTATGGGACTAGCCTTATTCCAGTTCCTTAGAAACCATTATGGGACTAGCCTGATTCCATTTCCTTAATCATTATGGGACTGGCCTGATTCTAGTCCCTTAATCATTATGGGACTAGCCTGATTCCAGTTCCTTAATCATTATGGGACTAGCCTGATTCCAGATCCTTAATCATTATGGGACTAGCCTGATTCTAGTTCCTTAATCATTATGGGACTAGCCTGATTCCAGTTCCTTAATCATTATGGGACTGGCCTGAATCTAGTTCCTTAATCATTATGGGACTGGCCTGATTCCATTTCCTTAATCATTATGGGACTAGCCTGATTCCATTTCCTTAATCATTATGGGATGAGCCTGATTCCAGTTCCTTAATCATTATGGGACTAGCCTGATTCCAGTTCCTTAATCATTATGGGACTAGCCTGATTCTAGTTCCTTAATCATTATGGGACTAGCCTGATTCCAGTTCCTTAATCATCATGGGACTAGCGTGATTCTAGTTCCTTAATCACTATGGGACTGGCCTGATTCTAGTTCCTTAATCATTATGGGACTAGCCTTATTCCAGTTCCTTAGAAACCATTATGGGACTAGCCTGATTCCAGTTCCTTAATCATCATGGGACTAGCGTGATTCTAGTTCCTTAATCACTATGGGACTGGCCTGATTCCATTTCCTTAATCATTATGGGACTGGCCTGATTCCATTTACTTAATCATTATGGGACTCGCCTAATTCTAGTTCCTTAATCATTATGGGACTGGCCTGATTCTAGTTCCTTAATCATTATGGGACTGGCCTGATTCTAGTTCCTTAATCATTATGGGACTAGCCTTATTCCAGTTCCTTAGAAACCATTATGGGACTAGCCTGATTCCAGTTCCTTAATCATTATGGGACTAGCCTGATTCCATTTCCTTAATCATTATGGGACTGGCCTGATTCTAGTTCCTTAATCATTATTGGACTAGCCTGATTCCATTTCCTTAATCATTATGGGACTAGCCTGATTCCATTTCCTTAATCATTATGGGACTGGCCTGATTCTAGTTCCTTAATCATTATGGGACTAGCCTGATTCCAGTTCCTTAATCATTATGGGACTAGCCTGATTCCAGATCCTTAATCATTATGGGACTAGCCTGATTCTAGTTCCTTAATCATTATGGGACTATCCTGATTCAAGTTCCTTAATCATTATGGGACTGGCCTGAATCTAGTTCCTTAATCATTATGGGACTAGCCTGATTCTAGTTCCTTAATCATTATGGGACTAGCCTGATTCCAGTTCCTTAATCATCATGGGACTAGCGTGATTCTAGTTCCTTAATCACTATGGGACTGGCCTGATTCTAGTTCCTTAATCATTATGGGACTATCCTGATTCCAGTTCCTTAATCATTATGGGACTGGCCTGAATCTAGTGTCATGTCTTGTTATGTCTGTTCCTGTCCTTTCTCTTCATTCTCTCTCTCTGCTGGTCTTTTTAGGTTACCTTCTCTGTCTCTCATCCCTCAGCTGTTCTACATTTCCCCTAACTAGCTCATTCTCTCTTTCCCCACCTGTTCTCTCTTCCCCCTCTGATTAGGTCTCTATTTCTTTCTCTGTTCCTGCTACTTTCAGTGTCTGATTCTTGTTTGTGTTTTTTGATGCCAGAAGCAAGCTGTCGTCTCGTTTGCTTCCACCTTGTCCTGTCCTGTCGGAGTCTGCATGGCAGGTGCAACCTGCATTATACTACGTTCTTTTGTTCCATTGACTACGTTGGAAGAGGATTTATGCCATTCCTGTTTTTTATTAAAGAACTCTGTTTTCTGTTAAAACCGCGTTTGGGTCTTCACTCAAGTTCATAACATCTAGTTCCTTAATCATTATGGGACTGGCCTGATTCCATTTCCTTAATCATTATGGGACTAGCCTGATTCCATTTCCTTAATCATCATGGGACTAGCCTGATTCCAGTTCCTTAATCATTATGGGACTGGCCTGATTCTAGTTCCTTAGAAACCATTATGGGATGAGCCTGATTCCAGATCCTTAATCATTATGGGACTAGCCTGATTCTAGTTCCTTAATCATTATGGGAATAGCCTGATTCCAGTTCTTTAGAAATCCTTATGGGACTAGCCTTATTCCATTCCCTTAATCATTATGGGACTAGCCTGATTCCAGATCCTTAATCATTATGGGACAAGCCTGATTTCAGTTCCTTAATAATCATGGGACTAGCCTGATTCCAGATCCTTAATCATTATGGGACAAGCCTGATTCCAGATCCTTAATCATTATGGGACTAGCCTGATTCCAGTTCCTGAATCATTATGGGACTAGCCTGATTCCAGATCCTTAATCATCATGGGACTAGCCTGATTCTAGTTCCGTAATCATAATGGGACTAGCCTGATTCAAGTTCCTTAATCATTATGGAACTAGCCTGATTCCAGTTCCTGAATCATCATGGGACTAGCCTGATTCTAGTTCCGTAATCATCATGGGACTAGCCTGATTCCAGTTCCTTAATCATTATGGGACTAGCCTGATTCAAGTTCCTTAATCATTATGGGACTAGACTGATTCCAGTTCCTGAATCATTATGGGACTAGCCTGATTCAAGTTCCTTAATCATTATGGGACTAGCCTTATTCCAGGTTCTTAGAAATCATTCTGGGACTGGCCTGATTCCAGTTCCTTAATCATTATGGGACTAGCCTGATTCCAGATCCTTAGAAACCATTCTGGGACAAGCCTGATTCCAGTTACTTAATCATTATGGGACTAGCCTGATTCCAAGTCCTTAATCATTATGGGACTAGCCTGATTATAGTTCGTTAGAAACCATTATGGGACTAGCCTGATTCTAGTTCCTTAATCATTATGGGACTAGCCTGTTTCTAGTTCCTTAATCATTATGGGACGAGCCTGATTCCAGTTCCTTAATCATTATGGGACGAGCCTGATTCCAGATCCTTAATCATTATGGGACTAGCCTGATTCTAGTTCCTTAATCATTATGGGACTGGCCTGAATCTAGTTCCTTAATCATTATGGGACTGGCCTGATTCCAGTTCCTTAATCATTATGGGACTAGCCTTATTCCAGTTCCTTCATTATTATGGGACTAGCCTGATTCTAGTTCCTTAATCATTATGGGACAAGCCTGATTCCAGATCCTTAGAAACCATTATGGGACTAGCCTGATTCCAGTTCCTTAATCATTATGGGACTAGCCTGATTCCAGATCCTTAATCATTATGGGAATAGCCTGATTCCAGTTCTTTAGAAATCCTTATGGGACTAGCCTGATTACAGTTCCTTAATTATTATGGGACTAGCCTGATTACAGTTCCTTAATAATTATGGGACTAGCCTGATGCCATTTCCTTAATCATTATGGGACTAGCCTGATTCCATTTTCTTAATCATCATGGGACTAGCCTGATTCCAGCTCCTTAATCATTATGGAACTGGCCTGATTCTAGTTCCTTAGAAACCATTATGGGATGAGCCTGATTCCAGATCCTTAATCATTATGGGACTAGCTTGATTCTAGTTCCTTAATCATTATGGGACTAGCCTGATTCCAGTTCCTTAATCATTATGGGACTAGCCTTATTCCAGGTCCTTGGAAATCATTCTGAGGTGGCCTGATTCCAAGTCCTTAATCATTATGGTACAAGCCTGATTCCAGGTCCATAGAAACCATCATGGGACTAGCCTGATTCTAGTCCCTTAATCATTATGGGACTAGACTGATTCTAGTTACTTAATCATTATGGGACTCGCCTGATTCCAGTTCCTTAATTATTAAGGGACTGGCCTGATTCTAGTTCCTTAGAAACCATTATGGGACGAGCCAGATTCCAGATCCTTAATCATTATGGGACTAGCCTGATTCTAGTTCCTTAATCATTATGGGACTAGCCTGATTCCATTTCCTTAATCATTATGGGACTAGCCTGATTCCAGATCCTTAATCATTATGGGACTAGCCTGATTCCAAGTCCTTAATCATTATGGGACTAGCCTGATTCCAGTTCTTTAGAAATCCTTATGGGACTAGCCTTATTCCATTCCCTTAATCATTATGGGACTAGCCTGATTCCAGTTCCTTAACCATTATGGGGCTAGCCTGATTCCATGTCCTTAATCATCATGGGACTAGTCTGATTCCAGTTCCTTAATCATTATCGGACGAGCCTGATTCTAGTTCCTTAATTATTATGGGACTAGCCTGATTACAGTTCCTTAATCATTATGGGACTAGCCTGATTCTAGTTCCTTAACCTCTTACAGTTATGGTGGCGCTATTTCATTTTTGGAAGAAAAACGTTCCCGTTTTAAACAAGATATTTTGTCACAAAAAGATGCTCGACTATGCATATAATTGCTACTGTTCGAAAGAAAACACTCTGACGTGTCCAGAAATACAAATATCTTCTCTGTGCGTGCCCTAGAACGTGAGCTTCAGGCAAAACCAAGATGACTTGGCATCCAGGAAATGACAAGGATTTTTGAGGCTCTGTCTTTCATGATCTCCTTATATGGCTGTGAACGCAAGAGGAATGAGTCTGCCCTTTCTGTCATTTCCCCAAGGTGTCTGCAGCATTGTGACGTATTTGTAGGCAGATCGTTGGAAGATTGACCATAAGAGACCACATTTACCACGTGTCCGCCCGGTGTCCTGCGCCGAAATTGGTGCGCAAAAGTCACCTGCCAGTATTTTTCCATGGGGCACAGAGAGAGAAGCAAGCTTCCAAGAACTGCATGTCAATGAAGAGATATGTGAAAAAACACCTTGAGGATTGATTCCAAACAACGTTTGCCATGTTTCGGTCGATATTACGTAGTTAATCCGGAAAAAGTTTCACGTTGTAGGTGACTGCATTTTCGGTTCGTTTCGGTAGCCAGGCGCAATGTAGAAAACGGAACGATTTCTCCTACACACAGACGCTTTCAGGAAACACTGCGCATTTGGTATGTGGCTGGGAGTCTCCTCATTGAAAACATCAGAAGCTCTTCAAAGGTAAATGATTTTATTTATTTGGTTATCTGGCTTTTGTGAAAATGTTGCGTGCTACATGCTACACAAAATGCTATGCTAGCTTTGCATACTCTTACACAAATTAGTCAATTTCTATGGTTCAAAAGCATATTTTGAAAACCTGAGATGACAGTGTTGTTAAGAAAAGGCTAAGCTTGAGAGCAAACGCATTATTTTAATTTTATTTGCGATTTTCAGAAATCGTTAACATTGCGTTATGCTAATGAGCCTGAGGCTTAGTCACAATCCCGGATCCGGGATGGGGAGTTTCAAGAGGTTAATCATTATGGGACTAGCCTGATTCTAGTTCCGTAATCATCATGGGACTAGCCTTATTCCATTTCCTTAATCATCATGGGACTAGCCTTATTCCATTTCCTTAATCATTATGGGACTAGCCTGATTCCATTTCCTTAATCATCATGGGACTAGCCTGATTCAAGTTCCTTAATCATTATGGGACTAGCCTTATTCCAGGTCCTTGGAAATCATTCTGGGACTAGCCTTATTCCAGGTCCTTGGAAATCATTCTGGGGTGGCCTGATTCCAAGTCCTTAATCATTATGGGACTAGCCTGATTCTAGTCACTTAATCATTATGGGACTAGACTGATTCCAGATCCTTAGAAATCATTATGGGACTAGCCTGATTCTAGTTCCTTAATCATTATGGGATTATTATTATTATACTAGTCATTAACTAGAAGAAGCCTGTCCCAGAGTGTTACTAGTCATTAACTAGTGGAAGTGGAAACCTGTCCCAGAGTGTTACTAGTCATTAACTAGAAGAAGCCTGTCCCAGAGTGTTACTAGTCATTAACTAGTGGAAGCCTGTCCCAGAGTGTTACTAGTCATTAACTAGAAGAAGCCTGTTCCAGAGTGTTACTAGTCATTAACTAGTGGAAGTGGAAACCTGTCCCAGAGTTTTACTAGTCATTAAATAGTGGAAGCCTGTCCCAGAGTGTTACTAGTCATTAACTAGAAGAAGCCTGTCCCAGAGTGTTACTAGTCATTAACTAGAAGAAGCCTGTCCCACAGTGTTACTAGTCATTAACTAGAAGAAGCCTGTCCCAGAGTGTTACTAGTCATTAACTAGTGGAAATCTGTCCCAGAGTGTTACTAGTCATTAACTAGAAGAAGCCTGTCCCAGAGTGTTACTAGTCATTAACTAGTGGAAGCCTGTCCCAGAGTGTTACTAGTCATTAACTAGAAGAAGCCTGTCCCAGAGTGTTACTAGTCATTAACTAGAAGAAGCCTGTCCCAGAGTGTTACTAGTCATTAACTAGAAGAAGCCTGTCCCAGAGTGTTACTAGTCATTAACTAGAAGAAGCCTGTCCCAGAGTGTTACTAGTCATTAACTAGTGGAAGACTGTTCCAGAGTGTTACTAGTCATTAACTAGTGGAAGTGGAAACCTGTCCCAGAGTGTTACTAGTCATTAACTAGAAGAAGCCTGTCCCAGAGTGTTACTAGTCATTAACTAGAGGAAGCCTGTCCCAGAGTGTTACTAGTCATTAACTAGAAGAAGCCTGTCCCAGAGTGTTACTAGTCATTAACTAGTGGAAGCCTGTCCCAGAGTGTTACTAGTCATTAACTAGAAGAAGCCTGTTCCAGAGTGTTACTAGTCATTAACTAGTGGAAGTGGAAACCTGTCCCAGAGTTTTACTAGTCATTAAATAGTGGAAGCCTGTCCCAGAGTGTTACTAGTCATTAACTAGAAGAAGCCTGTCCCAGAGTGTTACTAGTCATTAACTAGAAAAAGCCTGTCCCAGAGTGTTACTAGTCATTAACTAGTGGAAACCTCTCCCAGAGTGTTACTAGTCATTAACTAGTGGAAGACTGTTCCAGAGTGTTACTAGTCATTAACTAGAAGAAGCCTGTCCCAGAGTGTTACTAGTCATTAACTAGTGGAAGCCTGTCCCAGAGTGTTACTAGTCATTAACTAGAAGAAGCCTGTCCCAGAGTGTTACTAGTCATTAACTAGAAGAAGCCTGTCCCAGAGTGTTACTAGTCATTAACTAGAAAAAGCCTGTCCCAGAGTGTTACTAGTCATTAACTAGTGGAAACCTCTCCCAGAGTGTTACTAGTCATTAACTAGTGGAAGACTGTTCCAGAGTGTTACTAGTCATTAACTAGAAGAAGCCTGTCCCAGAGTGTTACTAGTCATTAACTAGTGGAAGCCTGTCCCAGAGTGTTACTAGTCATTAACTAGAAGAAGCCTGTCCCAGAGTGTTACTAGTCATTAACTAGAAGAAGCCTGTCCCAGAGTGTTACTAGTCATTAACTAGTGGAAACCTGTCCCACAGTGTTACTAGTCATTAACTAGAAGAAGCCTGTCCCACAGTGTTACTAGTCATTAACTAGAAGAAGCCTGTCCCAGAGTGTTACTAGTCATTAACTAGTGGAAGCCTGTCCCAGAGTGTTACTAGTCATTAACTAGAAGAAGCCTGTCCCAGAGTGTTACTAGTCATTAACTAGTGGAAACCTGTCCCAGAGTGTTACTAGTCATTAACTAGAAGAAGCCTGTCCCAGAGTGTTACTAGTCATTAACTAGAAGAAGCCTGTCCCAGAGTGTTACTAGTCATTAACTAGAAGAAGCCTGTCCCAGAGTGTTACTAGTCATTAACTAGAAGAAGCCTGTCCCAGAGTGTTACTAGTCATTAACTAGAAGAAACCTCTCCCAGAGTGTTACTAGTCATTAACTAGTGGAAGACTGTTCCAGAGTGTTACTAGTCATTAACTAGTGGAAGTGGAAACCTGTCCCAGAGTGTTACTAGTCATTAACTAGAAGAAGCCTGTCCCAGAGTGTTACTAGTCATTAACTAGAAGAAGCCTGTCCCAGAGTGTTACTAGTCATTAACTAGAAGAAGCCTGTCCCAGAGTGTTACTAGTCATTAACTAGAAGAAGCCTGTCCCAGAGTGTTACTAGTCATTAACTAGAAGAAGCCTGTCCCAGAGTGTTACTAGTCATTAACTAGAAGAAGCCTGTCCCAGAGTGTTACTAGTCATTAACTAGAAGAAACCTCTCCCAGAGTGTTACTAGTCATTAACTAGTGGAAGACTGTTCCAGAGTGTTACTAGTCATTAACTAGTGGAAGTGGAAACCTGTCCCAGAGTGTTACTAGTCATTAACTAGAAGAAGCCTGTCCCAGAGTGTTACTAGTCATTAACTAGAAGAAGCCTGTCCCAGAGTGTTACTAGTCATTAACTAGAAGAAGCCTGTCCCAGAGTGTTACTAGTCATTAACTAGAAGAAGCCTGTCCCAGAGTGTTACTAGTCATTAACTAGAAGAAGCCTGTCCCAGAGTGTTACTAGTCATTAACTAGTGGAAGCCTGTCCCAGAGTGTTACTAGTCATTAACTAGAAGAAGCCTGTCCCACAGTGTTACTAGTCATTAACTAGAAGAAGCCTGTCCCAGAGTGTTACTAGTCATTAACTAGTGGAAATCTGTCCCAGAGTGTTACTAGTCATTAACTAGAAGAAGCCTGTCCCAGAGTGTTACTAGTCATTAACTAGTGGAAGCCTGTCCCAGAGTGTTACTAGTCATTAACTAGAAGAAGCCTGTCCCAGAGTGTTACTAGTCATTAACTAGAAGAAGCCTGTCCCAGAGTGTTACTAGTCATTAACTAGAAGAAGCCTGTCCCAGAGTGTTACTAGTCATTAACTAGAAGAAGCCTGTCCCAGAGTGTTACTAGTCATTAACTAGAAGAAGCCTGTCCCAAAGTGTTACTAGTCATTAACTAGAAGAAGCCTGTCCCAGAGTGTTACTAGTCATTAACTAGAAGAAGCCTGTCCCAGAGTGTTACTAGTCATTAACTAGAAGAAGTCTGTCCCAGAGTGTTACTAGTCATTAACTAGTGGAAGTGGAAACCTGTCCCAGAGTGTTACTAGTCATTAACTAGAAGAAGCCTGTCCCAGAGTGTTACTAGTCATTAACTAGAAGAAGTCTGTCCCAGAGTGTTACTAGTCATTAACTAGTGGAAGTGGAAACCTGTCCCAGAGTGTTACTAGTCATTAACTAGAAGAAGCCTGTCCCAGAGTGTTACTAGTCATTAACTAGTGAAAACCTGTCCCAGAGTGTTACTAGTCATTAACTAGAAGAAGCCTGTCCCAGAGTGTTACTAGTCATTAACTAGTGGAAACCTGTCCCAGAGTGTTACTAGTCATTAACTAGAAAAAGCCTGTCCCAGAGTGTTACTAGTCATTAACTAGAAGAAGCCTGTCCCAGAGTGTTACTAGTCATTAACTAGTGGAAACCTGTCCCAGAGTGTTACTAGTCATTAACTAGAAGAAGCCTGTCCCAGAGTGTTACTAGTCATTAACTAGTGGAAACCTGTCCCAGAGTGTTACTAGTCATTAACTAGAAGAAGCCTGTCCCAGAGTGTTACTAGTCATTAACTAGAAGAAGCCTGTCCCAGAGTGTTACTAGTCATTAACTAGAAGAAGCCTGTCCCAGAGTGTTACTAGTCATTAACTAGAAGAAGCCTGTCCCAGAGTGTTACTAGTCATTAACTAGAAGAAGCCTGTCCCAGAGTGTTACTAGTCATTAACTAGAAGAAGCCTGTCCCAGAGTGTTACTAGTCATTAACTAGAAGAAGCCTGTCCCAGAGTGTTACTAGTCATTAACTAGAAGAAGCCTGTCCCAGAGTGTTACTAGTCATTAACTAGAAGAAGCCTGTCCCAGAGGTTGTGACATGTGGTATATTTTTGTTTGCTCTTTGAGTTAAAATGTATTTACCATTAGTCATTTTTTCATTCTGTATCTGATTTAAAGAATCCATAGTTCTGGCTCCATAGTCTGAAAAAGGCAATAGTTGTATTATTTCAACATCTATCCTTTTCTAAAAGTTTTCATTTTTCAGGCTCTTGCCAAATCCTGTGGATCCACCAGTTTGATTTCATTTCCGTTGAACTCATTTGCATATTTCTGAAAAGTTACTTGGCTTGTAGTTTAAGTCATATTTACATTTCTCGAGTCATTTGAGTTGGAACAAGAGGCATTTATCAGAACTAAGGACAGAGAAAGAAAGCCCTGTTGACCACGCAGGCTGCGTGTATTTTAGTCACATTGGGAAGGGGGGGTATTTACTTTAGGACGGTAGGGGGTTTGCCAAACACTGCTGCAGTTGTTCAATCACACGTTCGCACCAAGCCAAGAACCTCAACTCCTCCACAGAGTTGTGCATAGACTCGTTTTTATTTATTATGAACCCCCGACTCTCTGTGTCAATTCTACAAAAACATGCTTTCTTAAGACCTTACCGTGTAGCTATGTTTGTCCTCTGTTGTTGCGTGCCTTTCTTTGTTTGCTCATTTTTTTGCGTTTTAATACGTTAATTAAATACAACCACTGTTTCCTTGTTGAGATTCAATAGGCACATGCACATTCGCGCTGAGCTGTCATTGACAACCAGCAACGAGGAAACCTGTCGAGTGCTTGTATTTGATTAACGTTTTATTAAAAAAAAAAAATACCGTATGCATTTCAGTTTAGTGACTGGAGAGAGTCAGAGGTTAATTTAAAAACGAGATTCTACGCTCAAATCTGTGGAGGAGTTGAGGTAGGCCTTCTTGGGAAGTTCACTTCAAGTTTCACCACCCGACCGGTGTAGAAACACTCTCTCTCTCTCCCCCTCTCTCTCTGTTCAGCCACCATGCAACACTACTGGAAAAGTAGCAAATGCTACAGTTACAATTAAGGAACCACGCCTTTACCGTTCTTTTCTCTGCCTGAATGACTGTATTTATACCAGCAGACCTCGGACGACTGACCAACTGTTGCGTCTCACTCACTCTCTCTGTTTTAGAGAAACGCAGGCTGAAGTTTGGTTGAATGCTTGTTTCTTTCATTATTGTATTATCGCGAGAGGAGAGGGTCCTGAGCAGCAGCTCAGCGCAGACGAGCTGAGGAGAAGCCTCGGTCCAGTCAGTCCCCTAACCCCGCTCCGAAACAAGGGACTGCTGCCCTCATCCACACACCGCAGACATGGACTATTTCAATCTCTTTTTCATATTGTGTTTTTCCTGGAAACACGTCATTTCCAATGCCCACTCATCTGACAGCAATCAGCAGCCAATTCCAACAGGTAAGTGGCTTAGGCTATTATAAAACAATTCTGGTCCTTTAGCCAACACTGATGCCTTTTAGTCTGGTTTTCATGTAGTAATACTTTATAGCCCAATAAAAGTGTTTTATTTTCCCAAAATATTACTTTGATTTCCTGAGTTCTGTTGCTATTTATATTGCGTGCTGTCTACTAATGTGTGATTTTTTGGAAATATTCTTATATATTCTTATATATGCTTATTTTTTAGGGGACAAAAATATACCACACAATATTCAAGTCAGGCCTATTACAAAAACACCCCTACACAAAACACATCTAAATAAATAATATAATATAAGAAGATGACAGATCACATTACCTACTTCACACATCACATATTACCTCATTATATTCTAAAGTAAGCTGCAGAGATTTTAATCCGTTTTTTATGTAATTCAATTTAGGATTTAATGAAACAACACATTCATAGGCCCACGTGAAGGCTTGGGATCTAGGTTATGTTCGGAGCTGTTGGCTATTCAGCCACATGCCCTTAACGTGAGGAAGCACAGGTTATGTTTGGAGCTGTTGGCTATTCGGCCACATGCCCTTAACGTGAGGAAGCACAGGTTATGTTCGGAGCTGTTGGCTATTCAGCCACATGCCCTTAACGTGAGGAAGCACAGGTTATGTTTGGAGCTGTTGGCTATTCAGCCACATGCCCTTAACGTGAGGAAGCACAGGTTATGTTTGGAGCTGTTGGCTATTCAGCCACATGCCCTTAACGTGAGGAAGCACAGGTTATGTTTGGAGCTGTTGGCTATTCGGCCACATGCCCTTAACGTGAGGAAGCACAGGTTATGTTTGGAGCTGTTGGCTATTCAGCCACATGCCCTTAACGTGAGGAAGCACAGGTTATGTTTGGAGCTGTTGGCTATTCGGCCACATGCCCTTAACGTGAGGAAGCACAGGTTATGTTTGGAGCTGTTGGCTATTCGGCCACATGCCCTTAACGTGAGGAAGCACAGGTTATGTTTGGAGCTGTTGGCTATTCGGCCACATGCCCTTAACGTGAGGAAGCACAGGTTATGTTTGGAGCTGTTGGCTATTCGGCCACATGCCCTTAACGTGAGGAAGCACAGGTTATGTTCGGAGCTGTTGGCTATTCAGCCACATGCCCTTAACGTGAGGAAGCACAGGTTATGTTTGGAGCTGTTGGCTATTCGGCCACATGCCCTTAACGTGAGGAAGCACAGGTTATGTTCGGAGCTGTTGGCTATTCAGCCACCTGCCCTTAACGTGAGGAAGCACAGGTTATGTTTGGAGCTGTTGGCTATTCGGCCACATGCCCTTAACGTGAGGAAGCACAGGTTATGTTTGGAGCTGTTGGCTATTCGGCCACATGCCCTTAACGTGAGGAAGCACAGGTTATGTTTGGAGCTGTTGGCTATTCGGCCACATGCCCTTAACGTGAGGAAGCACAGGTTATGTTTGGAGCTGTTGGCTATTCGGCCACATGCCCTTAACGTGAGGAAGCACAGGTTATGTTTGGAGCTGTTGGCTATTCGGCCACATGCCCTTAACGTGAGGAAGCACAGGTTATGTTTGGAGCTGTTGGCTATTCGGCCACATGCCCTTAACGTGAGGAAGCACAGGTTATGTTTGGAGCTGTTGGCTATTCGGCCACATGCCCTTAACGTGAGGAAGCACAGGTTATGTTTGGAGCTGTTGGCTATTCGGCCACATGCCCTTAACGTGAGGAAGCACAGGTTATGTTTGGAGCTGTTGGCTATTCGGCCACATGCCCTTAACGTGAGGAAGCACAGGTTATGTTTGGAGCTGTTGGCTATTCGGCCACATGCCCTTAACGTGAGGAAGCACAGGTTATGTTTGGAGCTGTTGGCTATTCGGCCACATGCCCTTAACGTGAGGAAGCACAGGTTCGACCTGCCAGTGCGAGTGTGAAAATTACATGTCTGCTGTGTTTGCGAAGTGGAACGTGGTGATGTCAACATTTACACTATAACGTTAAAGGACTTTCTCTTGAAGAGCAAATAAACTTCTGCGGTTTCTCACATTTCAGCCTTAATTGACGATTCTGTGTGGCTGACGCACAAAGTTTAATGTATAGTGCGCCCGTCTTTTCATCTCCCTATACTGGAAAGGTTATAGGATCCAAATCAAAATAATAATTATACCCAGTGCTTGACTTGGGCAGGAGCTCGCTAGAGCTGAGTACAAGCGCCTCAAATGTTCTACTGCTCCAACTCCTGTTTTTCTTAGTTAAACAGTGTTGTGGAGTTTCTTCACCTAAATACCGTATAAACAGTAGCAAAATGACTATCGCACCTATTTCAGTCCCAAGTCAAGCACTGATTGTACCCTTATAAGACAAAGTTACGCTTTACCAGGCCAATAAGTCTTCTGTAGAAGTCTCCTGTTACCGTTTAAAAAAAAAAAACTTTTCACTTGCCTGTATTAGTTTCAGTGTGTTTTCTCACGAGTTTGTGATTATTGGGTTAATCTATAGAATCACTGTTTTTGCTATAATGCTGTGCTACTGAATGAGAAGGCCACTCTGTTGGAATTAGTGGAATAGTCCTAATTCAACGGACTCTGTATGTGACCGAACAAAAAACTTCTGCCGAGGGGCCACAGGTAACAGTGGGTGGCAGGGTAGCCTACTGGCTAGAGAGTTGGACTAGTAACCGAAAGGTTGCAAGTTCAAACCCCTGAGCTGACAAGGTACAAATCTGTCGTTCTGCCCCTGAACAGGCAGTTAACCCACTGTTCCTAGGCCATCATTGAAAATAAAAATGTGTTCTTTAACTGACTTGCCTGGTTAAATAAAGGTCAAATAAAAATGTTTGCCCCTTCCACAGTGATCACTGTATTACCCCTCACTCTGGCTGCACCAAGCCTAATCTCGTCCACCAGCCTGGTAGCAATTAAGTCTGGGCATGAGGTT